>NC_069503.1:10877110-11032884 GCF_027579735.1 Bombina bombina | reverse complement strand
CTGCTTGTGAGACAAAATAGCATTGGGTATGAAGTGGCATTTTCTCTGCTTGTGAGACAGACTAGCATTGTGTAGGAAGTGACATAGATCTCTGCTTGTGAGACAGACTAGCATTGGGTAGGAAGTGACATACTCTCTGCTTGTGAGACAGACTAGCATTGGGTATGAAGTGGCATTTTCTCTGCTTGTGAGACAGACTAGCATTGGGTATGAAGGGGCATTTTCTCTGCTTGTGAGACAAAATAGCATTGGGTATGAAGTGGCATTTTCTCTGCTTGTGAGACAGACTAGCATTGGGTTGAAGTGGCATTTTCTCTGCTTGTGAGACATAATAGCATTGGATTGAAGTGGCATTTTCTCTGCTTGTGAGACAGACTAGCATTGGGTATGAAGTGGCATTTTCTCTGCTTGTGAGACAAAATAGCATTGGGTATGAAGTGGCATTTTCTCTGCTTGTGAGACAGACTAGCATTGGGTAGGAAGTGACATACTCTCTGCTTGTGAGACAGACTAGCATTGGGTATGAAGTGGCATTTTCTCTGCTTGTGAGACAGACTAGCATTGGGTATGAAGGGGCATTTTCTCTGCTTGTGAGACAAAATAGCATTGGGTATGAAGTGGCATTTTCTCTGCTTGTGAGACAGACTAGCATTGGGTTGAAGTGGCATTTTCTCTGCTTGTGAGACAGACTAGCATTGGATTGAAGTGGCATTTTCTCTGCTTGTGAGACAGACTAGCATTGGGTATGAAGTGGCATTTTCTCTGCTTGTGAGACAAAATAGCATTGGGTATGAAGTGGCATTTTCTCTGCTTGTGAGACAAACTAGCATTGGGTAGGAAGTGACATACTCTCTGCTTCTGAGACAGACTAGCATTGGGTATGAAGTGACATAATCTCTGCTTGTGAGACAGACTAGCATTAAGTATGAAGTGGCATTTTCTCTGCTTGTGAGACAAAATAGCATTGGGTATGAAGTGGCATTTTCTCTGCTTGTGAGACAAACTAGCATTGGGTATGAAGTGACATACTCTCTGCTTGTGAGACAGACTAGCATTGGGTATGAAGTGACATACTCTCTGCTTGTGAGACAGACTAGCATTGGGTAGGAAGTGACATAGATCTCTGCTTGTGAGACAGACTAGCATTGGGTATGAAGTGACATACTCTCTGCTTGTGAGACAGACTAGCATTGTGTATGAAGTGACATACTCTCTGCTTGTGAGACAGACTAGCATTGGATAGGAAGTGACATAGATCTCTGCTTGTGAGACAGACTAGCATTGGGTAGGAAGTGACATAGATCTCTGCTTGTGAGACAGACTAGCATTGGGTAGGAAGTGACATACTCTCTGCTTGTGAGACAGACTAGCATTGGGTATGAAGTGACATACTCTCTGCTTGTGAGACAGACTAGCATTGGGTATGAAATGACATACTCTCTGCTTGTGAGACAGACTAGCATTGGGTAGTAAGTGACATAGATCTCTGCTTGTGAGACAGACTAGCATTGGGTATGAAGTGACATACTCTCTGCTTGTGAGACAAACTAGCATTGGGTAGGAAGTGACATAGATCTCTGCTTGTGAGACAAACTAGCATTGGGTAGGAAGTGACATACTCTCTGCTTGTGAGACAAACTAGCATTGGGTAGGAAGTGACATAGCTCTCTGCTTGTGAGACAAACTAGCATTGGGTAGGAAGTGACATAGCTCTGCTTGTGAGACAAACTAGCATTGGGTAGGAAGTGACATACTCTGTGCTTGTGAGACAAACTAGCATTGGGTAGGAAGTGACATCGCTCTGCTTGTGAGACAAACTAGCATTGGGTAGGAAGTGACATACTCTCTGTGAGACAAACTAGCATTGGGTAGGAAGTGACATACTCTCTGTGAGACAGACTAGCATTGGGTATGAAGTGACATACTCTCTGCTTGTGAGACAGACTAGCATTGGGTAGGAAGTGACATACTCTCTGCTTGTGAGACAAACTAGCATTGGGTAGGAAGTGACATAGATCTCTGCTTGTGAGACAGACTAGCATTGGGTAGGAAGTGACATAGATCTCTGCTTGTGAGACAGACTAGCATTGGGTATGAAGTGACATACTCTCTGCTTGTGAGACAGACTAGCATTGGGTATGAAGTGGCATACTCTCTGCTTGTGAGACAGACTAGCATTGGGTATGAAGTGGCATTTTCTCTGCTTGTGAGACAGACTAGCATTGTGTAGGAAGTGACATATATCTCTGCTTGTGAGACAGACTAGCATTGGGTAGGAAGTGACATAGATCTCTGCTTGTGAGACAGACTAGCATTGGGTAGGAAGTGACATACTCTCTGCTTGTGAGACAGACTAGCATTGGGTAGGAAGTGACATTTTCTCTGCTTGTGAGACAGACTAGCATTGGGTATGAATTGGCATTTTCTCTGCTTGTGAGACAGACTAGCATTGGGTATGAAGTGGCATACTCTCTGCTTGTGAGACAGACTAGCATTGGGTATGAAGTGGCATTTTCTCTGCTTGTGAGACAGACTAGCATTGTGTAGGAAGTGACATATATCTCTGCTTGTGAGACAGACTAGCATTGGGTAGGAAGTGACATAGATCTCTGCTTGTGAGACAGACTAGCATTGGGTAGGAAGTGACATACTCTCTGCTTGTGAGACAAACTAGCATTGGGTAGGAAGTGACATACTCTCTGCTTGTGAGACAAACTAGCATTGGGTAGGAAGTGACATACTCTCTGCTTGTGAGACAAACTAGCATTGGGTAGGAAGTGACATACTCTCTGCTTGTGAGACAAACTAGCATTGGGTAGGAAGTGACATACTCTCTGCTTGTGAGACAACCTAGCATTGGGAAGGAAGTGACATACTCTCTGCTTGTGAGACAACCTAGCATTGGGTAGGAAGTGACATACTCTCTGCTTGTGAGACAAACTAACATTAGGTAGGAAGTGACATACTCTCTGCTTGTGAGACAAACTAGCATTAGGTCAGAAGTGACATACTCTCTGCTTGTGAGACAAACTAGCATTGGGTAGGAAGTGACATACTCTCTGCTTGTGAGACAACCTAGCATTGGGTAGGAAGTGACATACTCTCTGCTTCTGAGACAAACAAGCATTGGGTTGGAAGTGACATACTCTCTGCTTGTGAGACAAACTAGCATTGGGCAGGAAATGAAATAGCTCTGCTTGTGAGATAAACTTGCATTGGGTAGGAAGTGACATACTCTCTGCTTGTGAGACAAACTAGCATTGGGTAGGAAGTGACATACTCTGTGCTTGTGAGACAAACTAGCATTGGGTAGGAAGTGACATAGCGCTCTGCTTGTGAGACAAACTAGCATTGGGTAGGAAGTGACATACTCTCTGCTTGTGAGACAAACTAGCATTGGGAGGAAGTGACATACTCTCTGCTTGTGAGACATACTAGCATTGGGTAGGAAGTGACATACTCTCTGCTTGTGAGACAAACTAGCATTTGGTAGGAAGTGACATACTCTGTGCTTGTGAGACAAACTAGCATTGGGTAGGAAGTGACATACTCTCTGCTTGTGAGACAACCTAGCATTGGGTAGGAAGTGACATACTCTCTGCTTGTGAGACAAACTAGCATTAGGTAGGAAGTGACATACTCTCTGCTTGTGAGACAAACTAGCATTGGGTAGGAAGTGACATACTCTGTGCTTGTGAGACAAACTAGCATTGGGTAGGAAGTGACATACTCTCTGTGAGACAAACTAGCATTGGGTAGGAAGTGACATAGCTCTCTGCTTGTGAGACAAACTAGCATTGGGTAGGAAGTGACATACTCTCTGCTTGTGAGACAAACTAGCATTGGATAGGAAGTGACATACTCTCTGCTTGTGAGACAAACTAGCATTAGGTAGGAAGTGACATAGCTCTGCTTGTGAGACAAACTAGCATTGGGTAGGAAGGGACCTACTCTCTGCTTGTGAGACAATCTAGCATTGGGTAGGAAGTGACATAGCTCTCTGCTTATGAGACAAACTAGCATTGGATAGGAAGTGACATACTCTGTGCTTGTGAGACAAACTAGCATTGGGTAGGAAGTGACATAGCTCTGCTTGTGAGACAAACTAGCATTGGGTAGGAAGTGACATACTCTGTGCTTGTGAGACAAACTAGCATTGGGTAGGAAGTGACATACTCTCTGCTTGTGAGACAACCTAGCATTGCGTAGGAAGTGACATACTCTCTGCTTGTGATACAAACTAGCATTGGGTAGGAAGTGACATACTCTCTGCTTGTGAGACAAACTAGCATTGGGTAGGAAGTAACATACTCTCTGCTTGTGAGACAACCTAGCATTGGGTAGGAAGGGACATACTCTCTGCTTGTGAGACAAACTAGCATTGGGTAGGAAGTGACAAACTCTCTGCTTGTGAGACAAACTAGCATTGGGTAGGAAGTGACATACTCTCTGCTTGTGAGACAAACTAGCATTGGGTAGGAAGTTACATACTCTCTGCTTGTGAGTCAGACTAGCATTGGGTAGGAAGTGACATAATCTCTGCTTGTGAGACAAACTAGCATTGGGTAGGAAGTGACATACTCTCTGCTTGTGAGACAAACTAGCATTGGGTAGGAAGTGACATACTCTCTGCTTGTGAGACAAACTAGCATTGGGTAGGAAGTGACATAGCTCTGCTTGTGAGACAAACTAGCATTGGGTAGGAAGTGACATACTCTCTGCTTGTGAGACAAACTAGCATTGGGTAGGAAGTGACATACTCTCTGCTTGTGAGACAAACTAGCATTGGGTAGGAAGTGACATACTCTCTGCTTGTGAGACAAACTAGCATTGGGTAGGAAGTGACATACTCTCTGCCTCTGAGACAAACTAGCATTGGGTAGGAAGTGACATACTCTCTGCTTGTGAGACAAACTAGCATTGGGTAGGAAGTGACATAGCTCTGCTTGTGAGACAAACTAGCATTGGGTAGGAAGTGACATACTCTCTGCTTGTGAGACAAACTAGCATTGGGTAGGAAGTGACATACTCTCTGCTTGTGAGACAAACTAGCATTGGGTAGGAAGTGACATACTCTGTGCTTGTGAGACAAACTAGGATTGGGTAGGAAGTGACATAGCTCTCTGCTTGTGAGACAAACTAGCATTGGGTAGGAAGTGACATACTCTGTGCTTGTGAGACAAACTAGCATTGGGTAGGAAGTGACATAGCTCTGCTTGTGAGACAAACTAGCATTGGGTAGGAAGTGACATACTCTGTGCTTGTGAGACAAACTAGCATTGGGTAGGAAGTGACATACTCTCTGCTTGTGAGACAACCTAGCATTGCGTAGGAAGTGACATACTCTCTGCTTGTGATACAAACTAGCATTGGGTAGGAAGTGACATACTCTCTGCTTGTGAGACAAACTAGCATTGGGTAGGAAGTAACATACTCTCTGCTTGTGAGACAACCTAGCATTGGGTAGGAAGGGACATACTCTCTGCTTGTGAGACAAACTAGCATTGGGTAGGAAGTGACAAACTCTCTGCTTGTGAGACAAACTAGCATTGGGTAGGAAGTGACATACTCTCTGCTTGTGAGACAAACTAGCATTGGGTAGGAAGTTACATACTCTCTGCTTGTGAGTCAGACTAGCATTGGGTAGGAAGTGACATAATCTCTGCTTGTGAGACAAACTAGCATTGGGTAGGAAGTGACATACTCTCTGCCTCTGAGACAAACTAGCATTGGGTAGGAAGTGACATACTCTCTGCTTGTGAGACAAACTAGCATTGGGTAGGAAGTGACATAGCTCTGCTTGTGAGACAAACTAGCATTGGGTAGGAAGTGACATACTCTCTGCTTGTGAGACAAACTAGCATTGGGTAGGAAGTGACATACTCTCTGCTTGTGAGACAAACTAGCATTGGGTAGGAAGTGACATACTCTCTGCTTGTGAGACAAACTAGCATTGGGTAGGAAGTGACATACTCTCTGCCTCTGAGACAAACTAGCATTGGGTAGGAAGTGACATACTCTCTGCTTGTGAGACAAACTAGCATTGGGTAGGAAATGACATAGCTCTGCTTGTGAGACAAACTAGCATTGGGTAGGAAGTGACATACTCTCTGCTTGTGAGACAAACTAGCATTGGGTAGGAAGTGACATACTCTCTGCTTGTGAGACAAACTAGCATTGGGTAGGAAGTGACATACTCTGTGCTTGTGAGACAAACTAGCATTGGGTAGGAAGTGACATAGCTCTCTGCTTGTGAGACAAACTAGCATTGGGTAGGAAGTGACATGCTCTCTGCTTGTGAGACAAACTAGCATTGGGTAGGAAGTGACATGCTCTCTGCTTGTGAGACAAACTAGCATTGGGTAGGAAGTAACATACTCTCTGCTTGTGAGACAAACTAGCATTGGGTAGGAAGTGACATACTCTGTGCTTGTGAGACAAACTAGCATTGGGTAGGAAGTGACATACTCTCTGCTTGTGAGACAAACTAGCATTGGGTAGGAAGTGACATAGCTCTCTGCTTGTGAGACAAACTAGCATTGGGTAGGAAGTGACATACTCTCTGCTTGTGAGACAAACTTGCATTGGGTAGGAAGTGACATACTCTCTGCTTGTGAGACAAACTAGCATTGGGTAGGAAGTGACATACTCTCTGCTTGTGAGACAAACTAGCATTGGGTAGGAAGTGACATACTCTCTGCTTGTGAGACAAACTAGCATTGGGTAGGAAGTGACATACTCTCTGCTTGTGAGACAAACTAGCATTGGGTAGGAAGTGACATACTCTCTGCTTGTGAGACAAACTAGCATTGGGTAGGAAGTGACATACTCTCTGCTTGTGAGACAGACTAGGATTGGGTAGGAAGTGACATACTCTCTGCTTGTGAGACAAACTAGGATTGGGTAGGAAGTGACATCGCTCTAGGATTGGGTAGGAAGTGACATACTCTCTGCTTGTGAGACAAACTAGGATTGGGTAGGAAGTGACATCGCTCTGCTTGTGAGACAAACTAGCATTGGGCAGGAAGTGATATTTTCTCTGCTTGTGAGACAGACTAGCATTGGCTTGTGAGACAAACTAGCATTGGGTTTGAAGTGGCATACTCTCTGCTTGTGAGACAAACTAGCATTGGGCAGGAAGTGACATTTTCTCTGCTTGTGAGACAGACTAGCATTGGCTTGTGAGACAAACTAGCATTGGGTTTGAAGTGGCATACTCTCTGCTTGTGAGACAGACTAGCATTGGGTATGAAGGGGCATTTTCTCTGCTTGTGAGACAAACTACCATTGGGTATGAAGTGGCATTTTCTCTGCTTGTGAGACAGACTAGCATTGGGTATGAAGGGGCATTTTCTCTGCTTGTGAGACAAAATAGCATTGGGTATGAAGTGGCATTTTCTCTGCTTGTGAGACAGACTAGCATTGGGTTGAAGTGGCATTTTCTCTGCTTGTGAGACAGAATAGCATTGGATTGAAGTGACATTTTCTCTGCTTGTGAGACAGAATAGCATTGGGTTGAAGTGGCATTTTCTCTGCTTGTGAGACAGACTAGCATTGGGTATGAAGTGGCATTTTCTCTGCTTCTGAGACAGACTAGCATTGGGTATGAAGTGGCATTTTTCTCTGCTTGTGAGACAGACTAGCATTGGCTTGTGAGACAAACTAGCATTGGGCAGGAAGTGACATTTTCTCTGCTTGTGAGACAGACTAGCATTGGCTTGTGAGACAAACTAGCATTTTGTTTGAAGTGGCATACTCTCTGCTTGTGAGACAGACTAGCATTGGGTATGAAGGGGCATTTTCTCTGCTTGTGAGACAAACTAGCATTGGATATGAAGTGGCATTTTCTCTGCTTGTGAGACAGACTAGCATTGGGTTGAAGTGGCATTTTCTCTGCTTGTGAGACAGACTAGCATTGGGTTGAAGTGGCATTTTCTCTGCTTGTGAGATAGACTAGCATTGGGTATGAAGTTGCAATTTCTCTGCTTGTGAGACAGACTAGCATTGGATAGGAAGTGACATACTCTCTGCTTGTGAGACAGACTTGCATTGGGTATGAAGTGGCATACTCTCTGCTTGTGAGACAGACTAGCATTGGGTATGAAGTGGCATTTTCTCTGCTTGTGAGACAGACTAGCATTGGGTATGAAGGGGCATTTTCTCTGCTTGTGAGACAAAATAGCATTGGGTATGAAGTGGCATTTTCTCTGCTTGTGAGACAGACTAGCTTTGGGTTGAAGTGGCATTTTCTCTGCTTGTGAGACAGAATAGCATTGGATTGAAGTGGCATTTTCTCTGCTTGTGAGACAGACTAGCATTGGGTATGAAGTGGCATTTTCTCTGCTTGTGAGACAAAATAGCATTGGGTATGAAGTGGCATTTTCTCTGCTTGTGAGACAGACTAGCATTGTGTAGGAAGTGACATAGATCTCTGCTTGTGAGACAGACTAGCATTGGGTAGGAAGTGACATACTCTCTGCTTGTGAGACAGACTAGCATTGGGTATGAAGTGGCATTTTCTCTGCTTGTGAGACAGACTAGCATTGGGTATGAAGGGGCATTTTCTCTGCTTGTGAGACAAAATAGCATTGGGTATGAAGTGGCATTTTCTCTGCTTGTGAGACAGACTAGCATTGGGTTGAAGTGGCATTTTCTCTGCTTGTGAGACATAATAGCATTGGATTGAAGTGGCATTTTCTCTGCTTGTGAGACAGACTAGCATTGGGTATGAAGTGGCATTTTCTCTGCTTGTGAGACAAAATAGCATTGGGTATGAAGTGGCATTTTCTCTGCTTGTGAGACAGACTAGCATTGGGTAGGAAGTGACATACTCTCTGCTTGTGAGACAGACTAGCATTGGGTATGAAGTGGCATTTTCTCTGCTTGTGAGACAGACTAGCATTGGGTATGAAGGGGCATTTTCTCTGCTTGTGAGACAAAATAGCATTGGGTATGAAGTGGCATTTTCTCTGCTTGTGAGACAGACTAGCATTGGGTTGAAGTGGCATTTTCTCTGCTTGTGAGACAGACTAGCATTGGATTGAAGTGGCATTTTCTCTGCTTGTGAGACAGACTAGCATTGGGTATGAAGTGGCATTTTCTCTGCTTGTGAGACAAAATAGCATTGGGTATGAAGTGGCATTTTCTCTGCTTGTGAGACAAACTAGCATTGGGTAGGAAGTGACATACTCTCTGCTTCTGAGACAGACTAGCATTGGGTATGAAGTGACATAATCTCTGCTTGTGAGACAGACTAGCATTAAGTATGAAGTGGCATTTTCTCTGCTTGTGAGACAAAATAGCATTGGGTATGAAGTGGCATTTTCTCTGCTTGTGAGACAGACTAGCATTGTGTAGGAAGTGACATAGATCTCTGCTTGTAATACAGACTAGCATTGGGTAGGAAGTGACATACTCTGTGCTTGTGAGACAAACTAGCATTGGGTAGGAAGTGACATACTCTCTGCTTGTGAGACAGACTAGCATTGGGTATGAAGTGACATACTCTCTGCTTGTGAGACAGACTAGCATTGGGTATGAAGTGACATACTCTCTGCTTGTGAGACAGACTAGCATTGGGTAGGAAGTGACATAGATCTCTGCTTGTGAGACAGACTAGCATTGGGTATGAAGTGACATACTCTCTGCTTGTGAGACAGACTAGCATTGGGTATGAAGTGACATACTCTCTGCTTGTGAGACAGACTAGCATTGGATAGGAAGTGACATAGATCTCTGCTTGTGAGAACGACTAGCATTGGGTAGGAAGTGACATAGATCTCTGCTTGTGAGACAGACTAGCATTGGGTAGGAAGTGACATACTCTCTGCTTGTGAGACAGACTAGCATTGGGTATGAAGTGACATACTCTCTGCTTGTGAGACAGACTAGCATTGGGTATGAAATGACATACTCTCTGCTTGTGAGACAGACTAGCATTGGGTAGGAAGTGACATAGATCTCTGCTTGTGAGACAGACTAGCATTGGGTATGAAGTGACATACTCTCTGCTTGTGAGACAAACTAGCATTGGGTAGGAAGTGACATAGATCTCTGCTTGTGAGACAAACTAGCATTGGGTAGGAAGTGACATACTCTCTGCTTGTGAGACAAACTAGCATTGGGTAGGAAGTGACATAGCTCTCTGCTTGTGAGACAAACTAGCATTGGGTAGGAAGTGACATAGCTCTGCTTGTGAGACAAACTAGCATTGGGTAGGAAGTGACATACTCTGTGCTTGTGAGACAAACTAGCATTGGGTAGGAAGTGACATCGCTCTGCTTGTGAGACAAACTAGCATTGGGTAGGAAGTGACATAGATCTCTGCTTGTGAGACAGACTAGCATTGGGTAGGAAGTGACATAGATCTCTGCTTGTGAGACAGACTAGCATTGGGTATGAAGTGACATACTCTCTGCTTGTGAGACAGACTAGCATTGGGTATGAAGTGGCATACTCTCTGCTTGTGAGACAGACTAGCATTGGGTATGAAGTGGCATTTTCTCTGCTTGTGAGACAGACTAGCA
Source organism: Bombina bombina (assembly GCF_027579735.1). NCBI lineage: Eukaryota > Metazoa > Chordata > Amphibia > Anura > Bombinatoridae > Bombina > Bombina bombina. Next base: position 11,022,358 of record NC_069503.1, on the reverse strand, counting down.
TTGTGTAGGAAGTGACATATATCTCTGCTTGTGAGACAGACTAGCATTGGGTAGGAAGTGACATAGATCTCTGCTTGTGAGACAGACTAGCATTGGGTAGGAAGTGACATACTCTCTGCTTGTGAGACAGACTAGCATTGGGTAGGAAGTGACATTTTCTCTGCTTGTGAGACAGACTAGCATTGGGTATGAATTGGCATTTTCTCTGCTTGTGAGACAGACTAGCATTGGGTATGAAGTGGCATACTCTCTGCTTGTGAGACAGACTAGCATTGGGTATGAAGTGGCATTTTCTCTGCTTGTGAGACAGACTAGCATTGTGTAGGAAGTGACATATATCTCTGCTTGTGAGACAGACTAGCATTGGGTAGGAAGTGACATAGATCTCTGCTTGTGAGACAGACTAGCATTGGGTAGGAAGTGACATACTCTCTGCTTGTGAGACAAACTAGCATTGGGTAGGAAGTGACATACTCTCTGCTTGTGAGACAAACTAGCATTGGGTAGGAAGTGACATACTCTCTGCTTGTGAGACAAACTAGCATTGGGTAGGAAGTGACATACTCTCTGCTTGTGAGACAAACTAGCATTGGGTAGGAAGTGACATACTCTCTGCTTGTGAGACAAACTAGCATTGGGTAGGAAGTGACATACTCTCTGCTTGTGAGACAAACTAGCATTAGGTAGGAAGTGACATACTCTCTGCTTGTGAGACAAACTAGCATTGGGTAGGAAGTGACATACTCTCTGCTTGTGAGACAAACTAGCATTGGGTAGGAAGTGACATAGCTCTCTGCTTGTGAGACAAACTAGCATTGGGTAGGAAGTGACATACTCTCTGCTTGTGAGACAAACTAGCATTGGGTAGGAAGTGACATACTCTCTGCTTGTGAGACAGACTAGCATTGGGTAGGAAGTGACATACTCTCTGCTTGTGAGACAGACTAGCATTGGGTAGGAAGTGACATACTCTCTGCTTGTGAGACAGACTAGCATTGGGTAGGAAGTGACATAGCTCTCTGCTTGTGAGACAGACTAGCATTGGGTAGGAAGTGACATACTCTCTGCTTGTGAGACAGACTAGCATTGGGTAGGAAGTGACATACTCTCTGCTTGTGAGACAGACTAGCATTGGGTAGGAAGTGACATAGCTCTCTGCTTGTGAGACAGACTAGCATTGGGTAGGAAGTGACATAGCTCTCTGCTTGTGAGACAGACTAGCATTGGGTAGGAAGTGACATACTCTCTGCTTGTGAGACAAACTAGCATTGGGTATGAAGTGACATACTCTCTGCTTGTGAGACAGACTAGCATTGGGTAGGAAGTGACATACTCTCTGCTTGTGAGACAGACTAGCATTGGGTAGGAAGTGACATAGATCTCTGCTTGTGAGACAGACTAGCATTGGGTATGAAGTGACATACTCTCTGCTTGTGAGACAAACTAGCATTGGGTAGGAAGTGACATAGCTCTGCTTGTGAGACAAACTAGCATTGGGTAGGAAGTGACATACTCTCTGCTTGTGAGACAAACTAGCATTGGGTAGGAAGTGACATAGCTCTCTGCTTGTGAGACAAACTAGCATTGGGTAGGAAGTGACATAGCTCTGCTTGTGAGACAAACTAGCATTGGGTAGGAAGTGACATACTCTCTGCTTGTGAGACAAACTAGCATTGGGTAGGAAGTGATATAGCTCTGCTTGTGAGACAAACTAGCATTGGGTAGGAAGTGACATAGCTCTCTGCTTGTGAGACAGACTAGCATTGGGTAGGAAGTGACATAGATCTCTGCTTGTGAGACAGACTAGCATTGGGTATGAAGTGACATACTCTCTGCTTGTGAGACAGACTAGCATTGGGTATGAAGTGACATACTCTCTGCTTGTGAGACAGACTAGCATTGGGTATGAAGTGGCATTTTCTCTGCTTGTGAGACAGACTAGCATTGTGTAGGAAGTGACATATATCTCTGCTTGTGAGATAGACTAGCATTGGGTAGGAAGTGACATAGATCTCTGCTTGTGAGACAGACTAGCATTGGGTAGGAAGTGACATACTCTCTGCTTGTGAGACAGACTAGCATTGGGTAGGAAGTGACATTTTCTCTGCTTGTGAGACAGACTAGCATTGGGTATGAATTGGCATTTTCTCTGCTTGTGAGACAGACTAGCATTGGGTATGAAGTGGCATACTCTCTGCTTGTGAGACAGACTAGCATTGGGTATGAAGTGGCATTTTCTCTGCTTGTGAGACAGACTAGCATTGTGTAGGAAGTGACATATATCTCTGCTTGTGAGACAGACTAGCATTGGGTAGGAAGTGACATAGATCTCTGCTTGTGAGACAGACTAGCATTGGGTAGGAAGTGACATACTCTCTGCTTGTGAGACAGACTAGCATTGGGTAGGAAGTGACATTTTCTCTGCTTGTGAGACAGACTAGCATTGGGTAGGAAGTGACATAGATCTCTGCTTGTGAGACAACCTAGCATTGGGTAGGAAGTGACATAGATCTCTGCTTGTGAGACAGACTAGCATTGGGTATGAAGTGACATACTCTCTGCTTGTGAGACAGACTAGCATTGTGTAGGAAGTGACATATATCTCTGCTTGTGAGACAGACTAGCATTGGGTAGGAAGTGACATAGATCTCTGCTTGTGAGACAGACTAGCATTGGGTATGAAGTGACATACTCTCTGCTTGTGAGACAGACTAGCATTAGGTAGGAAGTGACATAGATCTCTGCTTGTGAGACAGACTAGCATTGGGTATGAAGTGACATACTCTCTGCTTGTGAGACAGACTAGCATTGGGTAGGAAGTGACATAGATCTCTGCTTGTGAGACAGACTAGCATTGGGTATGAAGTGACATACTCTCTGCTTGTGAGACAGACTAGCATTGGGTAGGAAGTGACATAGATCTCTGCTTGTGAGACAGACTAGCATTGGGTATGAAGTGACATACTCTCTGCTTGTGAGACAGACTAGCATTGGGTATGAAGTGACATACTCTCTGCTTGTGAGACAGACTAGCATTGGGTAGGAAGTGACATAGATCTCTGCTTGTGAGACAGACTAGCATTGGGTATGAAGTGACATACTCTCTGCTTGTGAGACAGACTAGCATTGGGTAGGAAGTGACATAGATCTCTGCTTGTGAGACAAACTAGCATTGGGTATGAAGTGACATACTCTCTGCTTGTGAGACAGACTAGCATTGGGTATGAAGTGACATACTCTCTGCTTGTGAGACAGACTAGCATTGGGTAGGAAGTGACATAGATCTCTGCTTGTGAGACAGACTAGCATTGGGTATGAAGTGACATACTCTCTGCTTGTGAGACAGACTAGCATTGGGTAGGAAGTGACATAGATCTCTGCTTGTGAGACAGACTAGCATTGGGTAGGAAGTGACATAGATCTCTGCTTGTGAGACAGACTAGCATTGGGTAGGAAGTGACATAGATCTCTGCTTGTGAGACAGACTAGCATTGGGTAGGAAGTGACATAGATCTCTGCTTGTGAGACAGACTAGCATTGGGTATGAAGTGACATACTCTCTGCTTGTGAGACAGACTAGCATTGGGTAGGAAGTGACATAGATCTCTGCTTGTGAGACAGACTAGCATTGGGTATGAAGTGACATACTCTCTGCTTGTGAGACAGACTAGCATTGGGTAGGAAGTGACATAGATCTCTGCTTGTGAGACAGACTAGCATTGGGTATGAAGTGACATACTCTCTGCTTGTGAGACAGACTAGCATTGGGTATGAAGTGACATACTCTCTGCTTGTGAGACAGACTAGCATTGGGTAGGAAGTGACATAGATCTCTGCTTGTGAGACAGACTAGCATTGGGTATGAAGTGACATACTCTCTGCTTGTGAGACAGACTAGCATTGGGTAGGAAGTGACATAGATCTCTGCTTGTGAGACAGACTAGCATTGGGTCTGAAGTGGCATACTCTCTGCTTGTGAGACAGACTAGCATTGGGTATGAAGTGACATACTCTCTGCTTGTGAGACAAACTAGCATTGGGTAGGAAGTGACATAGATCTCTGCTTGTGAGACAGACTAGCATTGGGTAGGAAGTGACATACTCTCTGCTTGTGAGACAGACTAGCATTGGGTATGAAGTGACATACTCTCTGCTTGTGAGACAGACTAGCATTGGGTAGGAAGTGACATAGATCTCTGCTTGTGAGACAGACTAGCATTGGGTAGGAAGTGACATAGATCTCTGCTTGTGAGACAGACTAGCATTGGGTATGAAGTGACATACTCTCTGCTTGTGAGACAGACTAGCATTGGGTATGAAGTGGCATACTCTCTGCTTGTGAGACAGACTAGCATTGGGTATGAAGTGACATAGATCTCTGCTTGTGAGACAGACTAGCATTGGGTATGAAGTGACATAGATCTCTGCTTGTGAGACAGACTAGCATTGGGTAGGAAGTGACATACTCTCTGCTTGTGAGACAGACTAGCATTGGGTAGGAAGTGACATAGATCTCTGCTTGTGAGACAGACTAGCATTGGGTATGAAGTGACATACTCTCTGCTTGTGAGACAGACTAGCATTGGGTATGAAGTGACATAGATCTCTGCTTGTGAGACAGACTAGCATTGGGTAGGAAGTGACATAGATCTCTGCTTGTGAGACAGACTAGCATTGGGTAGGAAGTGACATAGATCTCTGCTTGTGAGACAGACTAGCATTGGGTAGGAAGTGACATAGATCTCTGCTTGTGAGACAGACTAGCATTGGGTATGAAGTGGCATACTCTCTGCTTGTGAGACAGACTAGCATTGGGTAGGAAGTGACATAGATCTCTGCTTGTGAGACAGACTAGCATTGGGTAGGAAGTGACATAGATCTCTGCTTGTGAGACAGACTAGCATTGGGTATGAAGTGACATACTCTCTGCTTGTGAGACAGACTAGCATTGGGTATGAAGTGACATACTCTCTGCTTGTGAGACAGACAAGCATTGGGTATGAAGTGACATACTCTCTGCTTGTGAGACAGACTAGCATTGGGTATGAAGTGACATAGATCTCTGCTTGTGAGACAGACTAGCATTGGGTATGAAGTGACATACTCTCTGCTTGTGAGACAGACTAGCATTGGGTATGAAGTGGCATACTCTCTGCTTGTGAGACAGACAAGCATTGGGTATGAAGTGACATAGATCTCTGCTTGTGAGACAGACTAGCATTGGGTATGAAGTGACATACTCTCTGCTTGTGAGACAGACTAGCATTGGGTATGAAGTGACATACTCTCTGCTTGTGAGACAGACTAGCATTGGGTATGAAGTGGCATACTCTCTGCTTGTGAGACAGACTAGCATTGGGTAGGAAGTGACATAGCTCTGCTTGTGAGACAGACTAGCATTGGGTAGGAAGTGACATAGCTCTGCTTGTGAGACAGACTAGCATTGGGTATGAAGTGACATACTCTCTGCTTGTGAGACAGACTAGCATTGGGTATGAAGTGACATAGATCTCTGCTTGTGAGACAGACTAGCATTGGGTATGAAGTGGCATACTCTCTGCTTGTGAGACAGACTAGCATTGGGTAGGAAGTGACATACTCTCTGCTTGTGAGACAGACTAGCATTGGGTATGAAGTGACATACTCTCTGCTTGTGAGACAAACTAGCATTGGGTAGGAAGTGACATAGATCTCTGCTTGTGAGACAGACTAGCATTGGGTATGAAGTGGCATACTCTCTGCTTGTGAGACAGACTAGCATTGGGTAGGAAGTGACATAGATCTCTGCTTGTGAGACAGACTAGCATTGGGTATGAAGTGACATACTCTCTGCTTGTGAGACAGACTAGCATTGGGTATGAAGTGGCATACTCTCTGCTTGTGAGACAGACAAGCATTGGGTATGAAGTGACATAGATCTCTGCTTGTGAGACAGACTAGCATTGGGTATGAAGTGACATACTCTCTGCTTGTGAGACAGACTAGCATTGGGTATGAAGTGACATACTCTCTGCTTGTGAGACAGACTAGCATTGGGTATGAAGTGGCATACTCTCTGCTTGTGAGACAGAAGTATTCAGAACACTCATCCTCACAGCACTGGGTCTCACTATTTATCGGATCTCCTGCACAAATAAGAATAAACCCTCACGTATATACTGTGTATGTCTTTCATTTGCTTTATGCCCTTACTTTATTGTTCTGTAAAGTGTAATGCAGCGAAGATAGATAGACTATATGTAAACACCTGGTCATCCCACCTATTGGAAGTGGAGGGCCCTCTAGTGGGCCTGTAGCAAAATTAAGGGGCAAGGGACTTGAAGTCTGGATGGTTCTAGGTAAAACAATGTTGCAATTGAAGGGGTGGGGGTTTCTACTCACCTTTAAAGGTTCTTGTTGCAGTAGATCCGGCCTCTTTGTTCCAGTGCACAGACTTCAAGAAGAACTTTTGTTGCTGTAGCAGGATGAGGCGAGCAAAGAGAAGATCTGTTCCTCCAAGGAGATATGCTGAAGTGGTGAAGGAGATTCCTGGGATGAGAGGCCCTGCAAGGGAAAGACAAGAATCAGGTTCTGAGGGAGTTATACCTCCCACCCCCAGGGCTCTACCAGCTAGTAGGAAAGTGACCGGGCCCAGGCCAGGGGCCAGGAGAGGCCTTGGTCTGCAGGGCATGGTTGCGAGGCAGGGGGCTCAGCAGGGGGTGGGGGCACAGGAACCTAATGCCCCAGTCTCTTCAGGGGTTCCCCTTAGCTCAAATGTTGCGGAGGTGCCGTCGGGTAGTGGGGCGGTAGCGAGGGCCTTGGATATTGGCCAGACCGAGCAGCGGCCTGCAGTGGATGCTGCGGCCGCTTCTGGGTTACAGACCTTAGTTCAGGATGGAGCAGCGGGGCGGTGACGGAGGGGTTGGCCACATGCCAGCAACTTAAGGGCCTAAATCCGGCGGCATTGGCATCCGTCGCCTCCTTGGCCCAGTCCCTGGCGGCATTCATGGCCCCCGGTGTGGCTGGGGCAGGTGGCGACGGTGAGGCAGTTCCGGGAGGCAGTGGTGCGGCCTGCAGGCCTCAGAGGGCTACTAGGCCGCGTCGCGCGTCCCCGGCTGGCTCCACCTCCTTGTTTACGTCACGCGCGTCCTCCCCATGTGACTCATCGAGTGGGGAGGAGCGCGGGCGTCCAAGGAGGAGACGCAGAGAGCGCAGCGGGAGTGGATCAACCTCCGGTGAGGCCCCAAGTAAGTTGGGGAGGCTCCGGGTGGAGGATGCGGCTCCCGACGGGAGGGGGGTCAGGCGGGTTGGCGGCAATGCGACCCATAAGACCCCTGGAAGGGGGTAGAGGCAGAAGGTCTTGCAATATTGCGCAGGCAAGGGGTGTGAGTGACTCGAGGGCTGGGCCTGCGGAAGGGGCACACGCAGCGGAAATGTCTGGCACAAGGATATTTGATGCACAGGACAGGCAGTCTGCATTGGGAAACAGGCGTCTTGCAGCTGGTTTGCATGAGGCAGGATGTTTGAGGGAGCAAAGCAGTCTGAGTGCATTTGGAGATAGGCAGCAGGCAGCAGTTTTGCAAGAGGCAGGAAACATGAATGAGCAAAGTGGTCAGGGTGCATTTGGCGACAGACCTAGGACAGATAGGGGGGTGAATGTATCCTGTCAGGAGACTTTGGTGGCAGCTATTGCGCAGACCGGGTGTGTGAATGAGGAGTTGATAAGGAAGGCTGTGGCTTCTGCGCTAGGGATGGCTGCGGGGGAAAGCAGTAGAGGACAGAGGTGTGTAAGGGAGGTGGCTGGGGCCCCCTCGGGGGTTTCATCCTGCACGCAGAGTACTCCCCATGTTCCTTTATTTCCCCAGGTTGGCAGTGAGACGACAACGGCGCAGATGGATTCTCCGGCCGGGCAAGCCCCATCTGGATCTCAGACGGTTGCCCCAATGGCGGCTGCAGCGGCGGCACAAAGCGGAACAGGAGCTGCTCCTCCTTTGGCCCCGAGCGGTGAGTACCTACTTGGCACTTCCACACACACTGAACACATGGTACCCTCTAGTGAGTCAGGTTCAGATAGCGAGGGGGACCTAATGCTAGTGGGTAAGGGCCAGAAGGAGATGTTTAAAATGATTAAGAAACTAGTAGCAGCACAGGTGCAGAATCGGGCAGCGCAAGCAGCGGGTTCGGCGTTGGTTCCTTTTGTCCCCGGGGTGGGTGCAGTTATGCAGCCCCCTTTGGGAGTGTCAGTGTCAAGGAGAGTGGCCTCACAGGGGGATACTTACCCCTGTTTAGTCCACTCCCTTTACGGGCACCTAAAGGCAAAAGTGGTGAAAAGGATTCAAGATGGTCGCTACGTGAACATCTTTGAACTTTCGCCTGAGGCATGTCGCGCTAAAGAGCGGGCAGCAGATGGCACGGGACCTAAGAAGGTCCAGAGGCCAGAGACATACGAAGAGTGGCAGAGGTGCTTCAGAGTCCTCGCAACCTGCTATTTGGATAAGTGGCAGACGCAAGGGCATAACTTGTTTAAATATGAAGACACTATAGATGATGTCCACGCCAGATTCAGGGATGGGGCATGGCGTGAATATGACATGGCCTTTCATAGGAAGATGGTAGGGAACCCTATGCTCCACTTTGGGACACAGGATTTATACCTGTGGTCCAAATTGGGGCTGGAAGGGCAAGTGGGCCAGACGACTGGCCCGCGGTCGGGTCCTGTGCGGCCCAGCGCCCCGCGTCCGAAGAGACGTGGAAGCGAATGCTGGAAGTTTCAAGACAAGCAGTGTGAAAGGGGGGCAAGTTGCTCCTTTCGTCACATCTGCAAGTTTTGCAGCGGACCACACTCAGGAGTTGATTGCAACAAGAAGAGAGAGGCTGGCGGGGATAAACAGTTCCAAAAAGGGGCCCCTGGTAACAAGGGCCCCAACGCCACTTAGGCTTGAGGCCATGGCCGTGTGGCTGGCAAAGTATCCGGACAGGGGAGTAGCCGAACTCCTCCGCCGGGGTTTGGCGGATGGGTTTAGGATACCCGTGTCGGGCCTGGTGGTGGGTTGCACAGGAATCTGAAATCAGCCTACGAGTTTCCCGGGGTGGTTAGGGAGAAGTTAGCTAAAGAATTGTCCTTGGGGAGAGTTGCGGGCCCGTTTGGGGAAAAGCCTCTCTCGGACCTGGTGGTGTCCCCGTTGGGGGTTGTCCCTAAGAAGGATTCAGGCAAGTTTCGGCTCATACACCACTTGTCGTACCCCAAAGGGGCATCTGTGAATGATGCCATTGACACCGAGCTTAGTTCGGTGCACTACCAGTCCTTTGACGAGGCTTTGTCACTGGTCAGAGGCAAGGGGCATGCGGCTTTGATGTCCAAGCTGGACATTGAATCAGCGTTTAGGCTTCTCCCTTTGCACCCGTCGGCCTTTCGGCTGATGGGCATGAAATTTGAAGGAAAATTTTATGTTGACCGTTGCTTGCTCATGAGTTGCTCGTTGTCATGTGCCCTATTTGAGAGTTTCAGTACGTTTCTTCACTGGGCCCACTACTTGGATGACTTTCTGCTCGTAGGGCGTGCAGACTCATCGGAATGCAGGGTCCTAATGGACATCATGCAAGACATGATGGGCAGGTTTGGAGTCCCATTGGCGTCAGACAAGACGCAGGGGCCGTGCACTTGTCTGACATTTCTAGGTATAGATATTGATACAGTGGCTGAGGTCTGTCGGCTCCCAGGTGATAAAGTGGATCGCATGTTGGGGGCCGTGGGGGCTGTGAAAAGAGCGTCGTGGGTGTCCAAAAAAGATCTGCAATCCTTACTGGGAATGCTGAATTTTGCCGGTAGGGCTATTCCCATGGGTCGGGTCTTTAACAGACGGTTGGAAGAGCCATTGCGGGGACCTCGCGATGGGGCGCGTCGTTTTAAAGTGTCGCAAGGCATGAGGGATGACTTAGATGTTTGGGAAGAATTCCTGAGTCAGTTTAATGGCGTCTGCATTTGGCGGGATAAACCCAAGTCAAATCAGGCGTTGCACCTGTTTACAGACGCAGCAGGCAGCCACGGATACGGGGCTTACCTGAATGGGTCATGGAGCGCTGCTCCATGGCCTAGGGAATGGGTAGCGGCCGGACTTAACAGGAACCTGACGCTGTTGGAGCTGTTTCCTATTGTGGTAGCAGTGGAGCTGTGGGGACCGGCGCTGGCCAACAAATCAGTAGTCTTTTGGTCAGATAACATGAGTGTTGTCTACACCATCAACAGGCTATCGGCGTCTTCCCCGAGGGTAGTCACCTACCTTCGGCACTTGGTGTTGCGTTGCTTGCAGCTTAACATTTGCTTCGTGGCTCGTCACGTACCAGGCGTTCATAATGTGATTGCGGACGCACTGTCTAGGTTTAACTGGGAATTATTTAGGCAGGCCGCCCCCTTTTTTTCGAAAAAGCTCCCTGGTGAGCGAAACGCGTTGATCTGAGTGGCTGTGTTATTTGCTAAAATATCACTTGAATGAGGACATTTCATTTCTGAAGTTTCTCCAGAGCATTTCATTATAACCCGGGTTATCCACGTATCTAACAACCTCTTATATCTTCTTTTTTCCTGCGTGCATCAAGCACTAAGTGCAGGGAATCATATCTGGCTACAATAGAAGAGGTAACTATCTCTATAACATCTAAAGATTTGAATATCCAGAAAGCCGATAACCAGCATTGAAAGCTGTCAAGTATACCGATGACATCAGACGCCAAGACACACGTGGCGCACTGATTCGGCTTGGAATTTGGATCCTAACATACGGCATCGGTCTTACACGAGAGGTGAAGTGAGTAAAAAGAACCTTAAAATACTAAGATTAATAAGGTATACTGACTGTATCGTGTTATAAGAAGTCTTACCATTGTTCTATCGTTCACCTTCGAGTCTGGTCAGCAAAGCCTATTTACAAGGCAACGGCATTTCACAAATACTTGATACAATATAAAGAGACTGACTTTCCCTGTAAAAACAGAGTGGATTACAAATACAGTTTTCAGCTAAGCATTTTTGTGTATATCATATCTGCTGTGGAATATCAACCTGCTCAATATTGATTTTAACATTTTATCTTTGGGGAGACGTCCCCTTATTTTTAGTTTAAATTAAACTCTGATTTTTTGGTGTTAAAAATAAAAATATCTTTTTATATCATAACAAGGTCTTAAGTATTTTTAGATTATTATTCAAGCATTCACTTTTGGATATATAGTATATATTATTAGCGTATATTTGTTTTTAACAATATTTTGTGGCACTATAGTAAATGCACATTGTTTCTGTCTGACACTTTAGTTATAAAGTAACTACACTAATCTACTACATAGGATTATAGATTATTTCCCACTAGTATATTGTACCACTGTTTAATGCCATATATTTTCAGCAATTTCCTTTTAGAATAGAACATATTTTTGAGTTTTTTATAGTTTCCCATTGTAGGGATCAGAAATACTATATGGTTTTTCACCTAACACTTGGATAGATATCCATTCACTTTATCACACAAGATATTTTTTGCACTTAGATACTTTTTACAATTTTAATATATTTTAATATATATACTATAGATAATTTTTTTAGGATACCTTTAGCTTCCTTTTAGCGCACTTACTACCCCCTCCTAACTTCATTCTATTTGGAAAGATAGAAGGATCTTTCCTCTTTGTAAGTTGTGTGGTATCCTCCCTCTAACCAGCGCTCTGCTTAAACACTTACAATAGGGTCATTCCTTGTTAGGCAAGTACTGAAGGGATGGGGTCGTGTTGACCCTCGCCCTCCTGACCACAGGGAGCCCATCATGCCTTCTCGCCTGCAGGCGTTGATGGGATGCTTGGGGGAGGTATGCTCCTCTGAGTACGAAGTTTTGTTGTTTCGCGTGGCCTTTGTATTGGCGTTCGCTGGGGCCCTTAGGATTGGGGAGTTAGTGGCGTCGTCGTGTTCTGGGGGTGCTGGCGGTATTCTGTGGAAAAATGTACGGCCGGCGGAGAATGGCCTTATGTTGCTCATTCCTAGGTCTAAAACGGACCAAACAGGAAAAGGCGCATGGCTATGTTTGGGCAGGTTGGAGGAAGAGGCGTGTTGCCCAGTGCGGAATTTCAAACGGTTTTGCACGGTGCGCCCTGCGGGCCCCCTGCAGCTACTCGTGCATGAGGATGGGTCATCCTTATCTGCCTTCCAGTTCCGCAGGGTTCTGGCAAGAGCAGCGAGGGCGGCAGGGTTGGATCCTGCTAATATAGGATCCCATTCGTTTAGAATTGGGGCTGCGACGTCGGCTGCTGCGTGTGGATCTTCTGGCACGGAGATTCAGCGGCTGGGGCGATGGAAATCGGCCAGGTATAAGTTGTATATTCGGCCGGTGAAGGGTTCACGGGGGTCGGATCAAAACACGGGAGGTCGGGTCACTCAACGCTAGTTAAAAAAATGGGCTTACGGGCTTCTTATGTCTGAAGGGGTGGGCGATCTGTTTTGGTGTTGCTCAGATTTATGTCATGTCCTTTCAGGCAGGAATACCCCTCCATCACGCGTTTGGATAGTGGGCCACTCATTTATTCATTGGGCGGCCATCAGGGCGTTGAGGTTACCAGAAGGGCAGCAGCTGGGAATTCCATGGTCAAGGGCCAATGTGCGTTGGTTGGGTCACAGGGGATTGGCTTGGGATGAGTTGCCAGCCCTCCTACAGGATGCTCACAGGAGGTGGGGGAAGCCTCATATTGTAATTTTACATGTGGGAGGCAATGACTTGGGGGCTGTCCCGGTGTTGGATCTGATCAGAAAGATGGTGTCTGATTTACGGTGGGTGTATGCTTGGCTCCAAGGTGTACAGGTAGGGTGGTCCAACGTGGTTGCACGGCTGCGCTGGAGACATATTGTGACACAAAGGGCTGCATATAACGTTAAGAAAAAGTCAACCGGGAAGTAGGGAGAGCGGTCACGGCATTGGGCGGCTTTGTAATCAGGCATGACTCAATTACAGCCGACAAGAAGGCTCTATATCGTCCAGACGGAGTTCACCTGGCGGATGCTGGGATTGACATTTTTCTGACTGACATTAGAAGGAGTTTGCTATCAGTTTTATAAATGTTTTAGAAAAGTTTTGCTCTATGGGCAGTGTTACATAGGTAAGTTAAGTTATTGAGTTAATGTTTAGGTATGGTGGCGGCAAGAGGGCAGGGAGCTGTTCTCTTGTGGCGGTCGGCTCGGTCCCCCGAAGCGGGTAGAGAGAGATTTGAGTGACACCCTTGGATGGGGGAGGGACGCCTGCCAGGTGCCGGCCTGGGGGGTCCTCCCCCTTACTAATCTTTGGTTGAAGATCTCTACAGTTCTGCAACTATCTCTCTCTGCCAATTTTGGGCGCAAGCTACCCGTGCTGCGCTGCAGTCCCCTGATTGGGGGGTCCGGGCCGGCTGTCAGTAGGGGTTAGGTTAAGGAGTAGATGCCGCCACCAATTTTTTGCTGAACTTGTTACAAGTTAGAAAAAATTGAAAGTTGCCTGATGCGGCATTTAGCCGTGATAAAGGTTAGGTTAATAAATGCGACCGTGACCGGTCTTTTTCCCACATACATATGTGTTGTGTATTTATTTCAAGTAAGTCTAGAATAATTTAAGACGGAATAGGAGGTTTGCACCTTAATCAGCTTGTTGGACATTCCAAAACAATAAATATTTACAAAACAATAAATATTTACAAAACAATAAATATTTACAAAACAATAAATATTTACAAAACAAATATTTATACATATACAAAAAAGTCCCCCTCTGCAGCTCCAGGCTGTGGCGATATGTAGCGTAGAGGAATATAGGTAAAGGTAATAATGATAACTCACCCGGTATCCTCCTGGCAGTCTCAAGGTTGTGCGGAAAATATGGCCCCACTATGCGGTTGCGGAGAGTCTATCCAATCACCTTAGAAGCGTAGTGGCTATATCCAAGGGTCTATCTCCGCCGGCCTCCTTATACTAACCTCTACCAGTGTTGTACCGGGTGAGCGTCTGTGTGTTTCCAGCTGCCAATTTGCAGCACACGTTGCTGTGATACTGAACTCCTCCTCTCTCTGCGTGATCCCGTAGCGCCACTCTGACTGTTGCTGTTCCGTTGCACGCCAAGGCTCAGCTGGGAAATGGTATGTAAACAGTCTTAATACGAAAGAACCAGCGAGACCTCCAAGCGTTGATAATAAAACTTGACTTTATTGGAGAAAAACATAAAATTGCATAAAAAGCATTTTGCCCTTGCATCAGGGGTGTAGAAATACGTCCTACGCGTTTCGGCAGCCCTCTGCCTTATTCATGGACTGAAGAGTTAGCATAATCGTGCCTCTTAAATACACCTGAGCCCCCAGGTACCAGAAACCCTGTAGATGCCTATTTAAAGGGACATAGCAAATCCTCACATAGCATGTTTTATACAATATATGGATTTATACACTTGTGACTCAGCTGAAATATAAAGTCACATATTCTCTATTAATTTTGGATGTAAGCTGGAACGTTTCAATTATTCATGAAAATTATAAGAAAAATTAGTAGCAAATTTAGAAATATTATATAATCAAAAATTCACCATTTAGTATAAGATGTAAATATAAATAAGAGTTGATCCCTTAATATTAAAGAGTTCTTAATATATTAGATTACTAAGCAGTGGGAAAACTTATATAAAATGCCTAAATAGGCAGTTAATGTAGATATTATTATAGTAGTTTTACTGACAAATATAACATCAATATCTTTGCTAAATGTGCTACCTTGAAATATAAAGAGATATTTCCATAATCCTATCAGTGATTAGTTTAACCTATTTAAAAGAGAAAAGGAGATATCAATCCTCCAATCTCTAAGCCGTAATCAACATACAGTTAGTATGTGATATAACAATGCTCACGGATTCTAAATGTTGGGCTACTCATATTTATTATTTTAATCCCAATCAATATTAATAACAGTCCCCAACCTTCACTTTATTGGTTTAAGGTACTATAATCTCCTCTTAGTATAGACTCTCAAAGTATTGAATTATAGTAGGAAGATACTAAACTATAAGCTGGTTAGAGCCAAAGTTAACCTTATCGGTTCCAGAAATTGATGACATCACCATCAATATTGAAGCCCTTTGGTCTTCTAGTTTGTAACTTAAAGATCCAAAAGGCTTCTTTGAACAATAGTTTGCCCAATCGATCTCCTTTAGGAATGGGTTACCATCTCCAAAGACGTGGCATATCTCCCACCAACCCATAAACAGGTTGGCATAGGCAGGGGCAAATTTAGCCCCCATAGCTGTGCCACGTCTTTGGAGATAGAAGGTTCCATCGAACAAGAAAAAATTATGTGACAGCAGGAAGTCAAGTGTATTGAGCAAAAATGTCTTAAGATCCTCACCGTAATTGCTAAACTTGTCTAGCATAAAGGAAATGGCAGCAAGGCCATGAGAATGCGGGATTGCAGAATATAGGCTGACAACATCCACCGTCAGCCAAATATTTTGGTCATCCCATTCTATTTGTTCAATACTATTTAGGAGATGTTTGGTATCCCTCAAATATGAAGGGAGATTGTACACTAAGGGTTGTAATAATGATTCGACCCAAGTCGACATATTCTCGAAAAGGGAGCCAATCCCTGCCACAATAGGTCTTCCCTTCACCTCCCCAAGGGACTTATGTACCTTGGGGAGGTGGTGGAATATTGGAGTAATTGGCTCAGTGACATAAAGATAATCAGCTGTATCCTGATCAAAAATCCCCAATTCAAGGCCATCGTCGATAAGGGATGCCAAGCGTCTGCCAAACTCTTTAGTTGGATTACATGTAAGGACCTGATAGACTTCAGTGTCACTTAACTGTCTCATGGCTTCTTGTACATACATAGATCTATCTAGTACAACAACACTGCCCCCTTTATCAGCTTGCTTGATTATAATATCATCTCTTTGTCTGAGATTCGTCAAAGCTGATGTTTGAGCTGGAGTAAGGTTAGGGCGAGGATGTCGGCTCTCTATAGATAGTTTAATTAGATCTTCCTCAATTCTATGGTGGAACGCCTCTAAAAAGGGTCCTCTCTCTTTCGTGGGATAGAAAATAGATTTAGGCCGATATCCACCATGTGTTACTTTTACATAAGCCTCATCTATAGGAGTATTGTGGGCAAGTTCATACATATTTAAATAATCTTTAGCCTCATTAAAATCTACCAGATCATAAATCTTAGGAGTATTCTCATTGGCAAAGCCAACTTCTAGAACTCCCTCTTCCTTCTCATTAGTCCAAAAGAATTTCTTTAGTGTCAGGTTACGTGTAAATTTATTTAAATCAACAATCGTATTGAACAAATTAAATTTGCTAGTTGGTACAAATCCCAACCCTAGGCCCAAAACTTCCAATTCATCATTACTAAGTATGGCTGTTGAGAGATTAATAACATTCAAATTACATATTTGTTGCGACCCCCTCGTCTGTTTCTTCCTGCCCCTCTGCCTCTTCCTCTTTGTCCTCTTCCTACGTTGCCTCCCCCCTCTCCTATGTTGTAATCCCTGTGAAAAACCTGCTCTTCCCTATTACTTGAGTTAGGTACCCCCTCTTGTAAGCATGGTCTCAAATCATTAGTTTTAACAGACAAAAATTCTTGCCTCCTCTGTTCTGTTATTGAGCTACTTGCCTGTTCTCCATTAAATTTCCTATTAAGTTGTCTAGTCACAATAGGTTCTATACGGACCCCACTGCTGGTTTTGGGCCTTATTACCTGTTCAGGTTCAGTAGTCAATGGTGGGGGGAGGGAAGTGGGAGGGACATTTTGTTCTGAATTATTAATAGCTAATGGTTCTGAAGCTACAAATGTCACATGCTTTTCTGGGTGTGTGGTAATCCTGCCTCTAGATCTAGATCTAGACCTCGATCTTGACTTATTCTGTGATGTATGGTTTCGTGTATGCCAGGTATATACTCTATTATGTGCGTGATCCTCATTGTCTCTAATAAATTTCTTAAGCTTAAAGTTGTCTAATTCTACACGAAACTTATTGACAGAATCTTTCAACAGTACATCCATATCACAATATTTAGCATGCATGGTATAATCATTTAATCTCAATTGTAACTCAGTTATCTCTTCACGTATTTTAAAGAGTTCTGTTTCTTTAAATGTGA
Organism: Bombina bombina; assembly: GCF_027579735.1. Lineage (NCBI taxonomy): Eukaryota > Metazoa > Chordata > Amphibia > Anura > Bombinatoridae > Bombina > Bombina bombina. Next base: position 11,005,219 of record NC_069503.1, on the reverse strand, counting down.
TTATCAGTTCCATTAGTCTCCTGGAGCAGTCTGTCAAAATAGTGTTCCATTTGTCAATAAAGACTGGGTCATCAACCTGAAAACTAGGATATTTATTCAATCTTAGGCCTCTTGGAATAAGTCCCATCATCAAATACTTTTCCAAAGAGCGTTTGTCCCACCATGCTCTATATTCTCTGATGAGAGTACGCTCTAACTGTAGAAAAACTTCACTGATGGAAAGTGTCTCTCTTTGATTAACAAAAGTATCTTCTATTGTCAATCTTTCCATATCCATATTATCACATGGCTTTAGCGAGAATAAGTCACGATTCTCCATATTTTTCTAAAGTAAGTCACACTCCCTTAATCCTGGAAAAACTAGTAAAGCAATCACAGGTAGTGCCGGGAGAATCGGAACCCAATTACAATAAAGAGCAGTCAGTAAGCCGAGCCGTGAGAGGGAAAAGAAGCCAATTCATACATATACAAAAAAATCCCCCTCTGCAGCTCCAGGCTGTGGCGATATGTAGCGTAGAGGAATATAGGTAAAGGTAATAATGATAACTCACCCGGTATCCTCCTGGCAGTCTCAAGGTTGTGCGGAAAATATGGCCCCACTATGCGGTTGCGGAGAGTCTATCCAATCACCTTAGAAGCGTAGTGGCTATATCCAAGGGTCTATCTCCGCCGGCCTCCTTATACTAACCTCTACCAGTGTTGTACCGGGTGAGCGTCTGTGTGTTTCCAGCTGCCAATTTGCAGCACACGTTGCTGTGATACTGAACTCCTCCTCTCTCTGCGTGATCCCGTAGCGCCACTCTGACTGTTGCTGTTCCGTTGCACGCCAAGGCTCAGCTGGGAAATGGTATGTAAACAGTCTTAATACGAAAGAACCAGCGAGACCTCCAAGCGTTGATAATAAAACTTGACTTTATTGGAGAAAAACATAAAATTGCATAAAAAGCATTTTGCCCTTGCATCAGGGGTGTAGAAATACGTCCTACGCGTTTCGGCAGCCCTCTGCCTTATTCATGGACTGAAGAGTTAGCATAATCGTGCCTCTTAAATACACCTGAGCCCCCAGGTACCAGAAACCAAAACAATAAATATTTACAAAACAATAAATATTTACAAAACAATAAATATTTACAAAACAATAAATATTTACATGTAGCCCCCCTGTTGCTGCTATAACAGCCATAACCTTTCTGGGAGCGTTTTCCACAAGACTTTATTATTATAGTATGTCTGTGGGAATTTGTGCCCATTTAGCCAAAAGAGTGTTTTTTATGTCAGGCAATGAAGTTATACAAGAAGGTCTGGCTCACAATCACCATCCAATTCATTATATAAGTGTTCAGTTGGGTTGATCTCAGGGCTTTATGCAGGCCACTTGCTCCACACCAAACTTGTCAAACCATATCTACCTGGACCTCTGTGCACAGTGCACAGTCATGAACAGCAAAGGGCCTTCCCCAAATTGTTGCCATACAGTTGGAAGTAACTGGCTAAGCTGTCTTTGTATCCTGAAGCATAAATATGACCCTTCACTGGAACGAAGGGGTCTAGCCCTTAACTCCGAAAAACAGCCCCAAGACCATTATCCCTCTTCCACCATACTTTATGATTAGGGGCATGCGTGTACGCGCCCCTGTACACCTCAGCTCACCTGTGGCAGGGCAAAATTACCCGCAGGTATTTGCCATTGCACACAAGCGCAATTTTGCGCACGCGTGCAATCCCGCCCCCTGCCAGCGCACAGCCAATCAGGTGCCGGCAGGAGATGTCAATCTCCTCGGTCTGACTAGACCGAGGAGATTGAATTTCGCCACCTTAGAGCTGGCAAAGAGGTTAGGGAAGTGGTGGTCTGGTGACCGCTGATTGATAAATTACGGCGAGCAAGTTCTTGTGAGAACTTGCAGCCGTAGGGCTTTAATAAATCTAGCCCCTATAAGAGCAGACAATGCTTGTCTATTGAGATTTTTCATGGCTCTGTGCTAGATTTTATGCACCTGTTAGTAATGGGTGTGTATTAAACACCTAAACTCAATAATTAGTAGGGGTGTCCACATACTTTTGAACATATAGGCCTAGATTACAAGTGGAGCACTAATTTATTGTGCGCCCGCAAACGGGCAAATAATAACCAGCAATTACAAGTGAGCTTGCGGTAGCAATTTGCGCTTATAAATTTAACCAGATCGGATCTAATTTTTTAAATGTCCACCAAATGCCCCAAAATATAGTAGCATCTTTATTTGTTAATAAAGTAACTGCACTGCTAAAGTCATCGGCTGCAGGGATTTAGAACGCGGCACTGAAAGTGCCTTTACATTGCAGTCTATGGGAACTGTGTTTTCCCAGAAAATATCAATTTAAATGCTTATATGCATATATATTTTGTGCTAATATGTTTATATACGCATATTAAAGGGGCAGTCTAGTCAAAAATAAACTTTCAGGTAGTCATGCAATTTTAAACAAGTTTCCAATTTACTTTTATCATCAATTTTGCTTTGTTCTCTTGGTATTCTTAGTTGAAAGCTAAACCTAGGTAGAATCATATGCTAAGTTTAGTCCTTGAAGGCCACCTCTTATCTGAATGCATTTTGACATTTTTTTAACAACTTGAAGGCATTAGTTCATGTGTGCTATATAGATAACATTGTGTTCACGCCCGTGGAGTTACCTAGGAGTCAGCACTGATTGGCTAAAATGCATGTCTGTCAAAACAATTTAAATAAGGGGGCAGTCTGCAGAGGGTTAGATACAAGAGGTAAAAAGTGTATAAATATAACTGTGTCAGTTATGCAAAACTGGGGAATGGGTATTAAAGGGATTATCTATCTTTTTAAGCAATACAAATTCTGGTGTAGACTGTCCCTTTAACACATTTATATAAATATATGTAATTGTGTGTGTAAGCGTATACAAATGTATTTACAATTTTCTGCCATTGCTGCGACTTACCCCCTTCGCTTCGCTTATTCTCATGCAGTGACTCATGGCATGAGAACGAGGCTCCCATTAGAACCTACGGAAGCGCGCTCTCGTGAGCACAATGCTTCCCAGCAATGTGAATGTGAGGTCACGTGTATGTGAGAGTGACTGCAATACTTTTTAGAAATTTAAACTAAGGATGTGTGAGATGATGCAATTGTTGCGAGTGCAGTAACATAGGTCCTGGGCAATAAGATTCTTACTTAGAACTATAAATTGGTACGTAGTTGATATCTTTCCACTGGGGTCACTAACGGCAGGTCACCCGGAACAATGGTGCCATTCCAGAAGATCTCTGGCAAGCACAATGTGCATCTTATTGCCGTAATAACCGAGTGAAAATCCAATTAGTTTGATATAAATAAAGGTCCATACTGAGGACCGCAGAACACGCCGAACAGTCAGAGGTCTGCTAAACACTCAAGCTACAGTTGCATTTCAACAATACGGCCGCTCTTAAAGATACAGTGCATGTGTTTGTTATAGTACAAATATTGGCCTTACAGATTGCCTCTAGAAGTATGGACTATATTTATTTATTATTTTTGCAACCATTGTTACCCAGAACTAGCTTGTGGTAGCCACCCGGGAAAATACTGTTCCTGACCTAAATATTAAAATTTCAAAGCCCATCAGCAGTGGGATATGAGAATATAAGTATAGTAATACACGTGGATATACCATTCTGCCTACTTAGGGTCATAAATAATTGTCAGCTCCTACAACTAAGGAGCTTATCCATATTGTATACATTTATTTTTGAGCCCAAGTTGATTCTTATAATACAGCAGTACCGTATACCTTACTATAAATCAGGTACCACCACACTAACATACTATTAGATATATCAGTATATAAGCACAAGTACTGTCTGTGTGCCTGTCCTTTAGTATCATCAGACAATTTAAACATACTGTGAAATATTGGGTAGTGCTATCAGACCTGATCTGTGAATATCCTAAATCACTGTATATTCCCACAACTGGTACCATTTAAAGTACACCGCTAATAACCTCCAACAAGAGGTAGTGGTAAGCACCATAATTTACTCAAACCTTGGACACTGTTTATAAGTATTGCACCAACATTATTATCTCCATCCCAACTTGAGGAGATTAGGTGTATGTGAGTCTATTGGGAATTATTTAACACCAGGTATATTATAGTCACATACATCTCAATCAAGAGAGTTGCAGTATCGACAGATTGTGCACAGTCACTCTAATATCAGTAACATAGGCACAATCCCAGGGACGGGCAGATCGGTTTGCCTATATATTTCCCTGCCTTCTTGTCCTATCTAGATACTACCCCCCTCCATTCTCCTCGAGTACACACCTTAGTCTAATTTACCCATTGGGGTCATGCATTATAATAATTTCTGTCCCCTGACATTTTGACTGTGGGACTTCAGTCATTCCCATTGTCTCCTACTGTGGTTTTAATATATATTTTTTAGCATTTAACATTAAAAGCTAAGTTTTAAAACCTGCCATTTTTGGGGCCTTTCCTATACTAGTAGATAGTGGCGTATCCGTTTAGTGTTGTTGAGTGCTACTCAAGTACATTCTTTTCAATTGCGTTAGCAATTGTTGTTTTTCATTAGTATGGAACACTTCATTGAAAAGGTGTGCGAGATGCGGTGCAAGTATTGACAAGAATGTATGGTAGTACCTGCCAGAGAGTCCGTCAGGGCCCGGGCTTTTCTCGTTATTTAGTGCTTTAATGGCTGCAAGCATTTTGTTATGGGAGATCTTTAAGCTGGTCGGATGAGATTGTGGGTAGCTGTACGTTAGAAACGTAGTCTGACATGGATAGGGGTGTTAGTGGCGTTGATGTGTCCATATGGAGATTATAAAGAGCAGAGTAGTAGTCATGGAAAGATTGGAGGATATCTTTAGTAGTTTTAAGAGTGGTTGAGGAGTGAGGTTGATGGATTTCGTATATATGCGACTTTAATTTTTTCTTTTTCAGTGCTCTAGCTAATAATTTGCCTGATCTGTTACTTTCATAATAGAACATACTCTTTGTTTTAATGCGTAGCGTTTGGTATTTAATTTGTAAAAAGCTATCAAGCGCAAGTCTTGCCTGATGTAAGTCATTTATTATAAGGGGGTCAGTTGAGGATATCTTATGGGCAAGGTCTAATCTAGCAAATGAGACTGACAAGCTTTTGTAGGACTGTCGATGTGCTTTTAAAACCTGGGCTTAAGCTTGATCAGCTCTCCTCTGAAAACACATTTGTGCGCCTCCCATAAGGTGTATTTGCTGTCAACAGAGTGCATATTCTGCTATAATTTTGCTAATTTGTGTTACTGTGTCAGGATTGTTTAAAAGGGTTTCATCAAGTCTCCATTGGTATGGTGTTGAGGGTGTATTGTACCAAGATATTTGGAGTTTTACAGCAGAGTGGTCCGACCATGATGTGGGGTTATCCCTTTAATTTATGACATGCAATTAATATTTTCATATAAAAAAATTTTAACAAACTTTATTGAAAATATAATGTCAAGAGACAGAGCCAAGTTAACAGGGAGTAACAATAGTTGTTTAGGAAAAAAGTACGTATTACTAGATAAAAATGTAGATGTTTAGTTTCTCTTAGTTACTGCTTTATATTGAAGTGTGGCTTTAGAAAGGTAGCGTTCAATGTCTTTCTGTTGCATATTTCTTGATTTGGAAAGTTCAAATACACAGAGGAGCATAATGTTCAGTTTATGCATAAACATTTGTCCTTTATAGTCTTATGCTTGCTTAACAAAGGTCAAAACTGTTTTAAAACAATAAGAAAGAACATTCCAACAACATCTGAGTGTCCGGTCATGTCAAGGGGAGGGAGGAAGGGCAGGAAGAGGAGGAGGAAACACTGGGAAGCGTAAGGGGGGTACACAGGGCTCCCAGTAAGGTTATCTTACATGTTGTAATGTCATTTGTTCCCAGTAGAATTTAATGTCAAGGAACAAGTCTTTTCGGTTACGCCTCATGAAGCCATATTCTTCTAACACCAGCAGTTCTCTGGTTTGCTTCAGCCACATCTCTTTGCTAGGTCAAGTTGTGGTTTTCCAATGTCTGGCTATTATTGATTTATCACTATTAATACCAATCTGAAGCAGATGGGATCTAATTTTACATTGTGTGGTTGGCAGATCGTTCAGTAGAGCCATTTTAGAGGTCAATGTGAATGAGTTAGAGAAAAGCGTCTTGAACTGGGTTTCTACTATTATCCATAGTGTGGAAATAGATGGACAGTTCCACCACATGTGAAAGAAAGTACCCCGTTAACCGCATCCTCTCCAGCAACCGCCCGAGGATGTTTTATATATTTTTGTAAGTTTGTCCGGGGTCAGATACCATCTGAGGAGTATTTTGTGATTCATTTCTAATATTGGAGGGGAGGTTGTGGATTTTTTAGTTAATTTAAAGATTATTTTCCATTCTACTTCAGTAATGGGGGTGTTGAGGTCAGAGTACCATTTCACTGTGTATGAAGGCAAACCAGGGTAAAACCTTTCTTTTATGATCTTACTAGCTAGGGAAAGGGTTTTTGAGACCAGCTTTCTTCTCGTACAAAGTGATTCAAAAACAGTTAGTGGTCTCAGTAAACGCCCTGTTTATAGGGTGAAGTGCTAAGGAAATGCTGTAATTGTGAATATTTTAGCCAAGTAGTGTATGAGTGACCTCCGGTTTCACTCAAATTCTCTTGGGTCATTAATTTACCATTGTCCAGTAATGTAATCAGTGGGATCCTAAAGCCCCACTCTGTGCTGTTTTGATATCTACACTCTAGTCCTACTGGTGTTTTGATATCTTCCCTCTAGTCCTCCTGCTAACTCTGCATTTAATATTTTCATATCTTATATTATAAAAGGCCAAGTGTGTTTGACCGAAGCTGTCATGCGCAGTAGAGAAAGCGCAAGGACAAACACACCTGGCCTTAGACAAACGCACCTAATGTGATGTCCGCTGCAAGAACAGTGGGTGGGAGTGGGCGGGGCCAGGCAGGAGTGGCGGGGCGTGACCGGGCAGGAGCGGGTCGGGTGGGAGTAGGCATGGCCGACAAAAGTGGACGTAGTCGAGAGAGAGTGCAAAAGAGTGGGAGAGAGCGCAAAAGAAGTTGAGAGAGAAAGCAAAAGAGGGGGAGGAGAGAGCAAAAGAGGGGGAGGAGAGAGCAAAAGAGGGGGGAGAGAGCAAAAGAGAGGGGGGAGAGAGCAAAAGAGAGGGGGGAGAGAGCATGAGAGGGGAAGAGAGAGCAAAAGAGAGGGGGAGAGAGCAAAAGAGAGGGGGAGAGAGCAAAAGAGAGGAGAGAGAGAGCAAAAGAGAGGGGTGAGAGAGAGAGCAAAAGAGAGGGTGAGAGAGAGAGCAAAAGAGAGGGGAAGAGAGAGCAAAAGAGAGGGGAAGAAAGAGAGAGCAAAAGAGAGGGGGAGAAAGAGAGAGAGAGAGAGAGCAAAAGAGAGGGGGAGAGAGAGCAAAAGAGAGGGGGAGAGAGAGCAAAAGAGAGGGGGAGAGAGAGAGAGCAAAAGAGAGGGGGGAGAGAGCAAAAGAGAGGGGGGAGAAAGAGAGAGAGAGAGAGAGAGAGAGAGCAAAAGAGAGGGGGAGAGAGAGAGCAAAAGAGAGGGGGAGAGAGAGAGAGCAAGGGGTGAGACTGCTGTACTGCAAAATATGACACGTGTGCATGGGCTTTAGTAATTTTAAAATTGACCTGTTTGAACCTTAAGTGTTCTTCACAGAACAGTTTGCCAGCTGGGTGGGGGCAGTGTAATACTTTTTAATATTAGAACATTTTCTGCTATCCAACGCACAAATGAGTTGCACAATTTAACAAACATTTATTGTATAATAATAATTGGAGCAATAAATATAAAAAACGTTTTAATATAGGGTATTTATAGTTTATTTTTGGCTAAAATTTTAGCTGGTTGATCAGTAAAATCAGTCGGGTTGTGCACCCACTAAAAAGGTCTTGAGGAGACGCTAGTGCGTTTGACTTGGCTTTTTGCGCGTCGGGTACTTTGTGTATTATATATATATATTGTATTATAAGTTGAAAGTAAAAAGTTTTGCTTGCACTCACACAACGCGCGCAAAAAGCCAGATTTAGAATAATGCAACCAAGTTAACGTATTCCCCCATAGACTTCAATTGAGAGCGAAAAGGGAGAAAAAAACAAAGGCCCAACAAGTCACGCAAACCCGATCGTGTTTATCCAAGTGTGCTAACCCTACATGAAATAATAATATTTCACATTCCAATGTTCTTCTATTTATTCATAAATACATATATCTGATCTTATTTTGGTACTATATATATACTGTATGTAGATAGATAGATAGATAGATAGATAGATAGATAGATAGATAGATACAGATATATATATAGGAATAGCTATTACTTTATTAAATATGGAAATTGCATAAAAATGTTTTTAGATGTTTTCATCTTCTTGACTGTAAAGGGCTCTTATACACTTGTGCATATGTCTTTGTGTTAATGTATATATCTCTTTAAATACATATATACACATACATATATACACATACATATATAGACATACATATGTACACATACAAATATACACATACATATATACACATACATATATACACATACAAATGCATATGTACACATACAAATACATATATACACATACATATATACACATACATATACACATACACATACATATATACACATACATATATACACATACAAATATACACATACATATATACACATACATATATACACATACAAATATACACATACATATATACACATACACATACATATATACACATACATATATACACATACAAATATACACATACATATATACACATACATATATACACATACAAATATACACATACATATATACACATACATATATACACATCAGGGATAGGCAAGGTGTCCGTACACGGACACTGGTGTCCGTGACTGGCCCTTGCAGTGTCCGCCGCCCTTTTTGCTGTGGGGAGGGAGGAGTAAGACAGATGAATACTGATCCTGACTCCTCCTTAACACATGCAGCGCCACGTTTTGCAGGGTTGTTGCCACTCCTACATGATGCCACTTAGTACCAGAAAATGACTGAGTGATACAGAGAGAGAGGGAAGATTCAAGAAGCAAGCTGCCACTGTGTCCCTGGAGCTTTATATGCAAAGGTAAAGCACTTTAACCAGCACCTGAGGTTTATTCTAAGTAGTATTTAAATAGAAAGAAAATATATAGTAAGGTTGTGAATCATAACCTTAGTATATCTTTTCTTTCTGATTAAATAATAGGAATAAAAAAAAATATGTAGTGTGAATAAAGTTAGTGGCTTGTCAAGAGACTGCTAGCGATATTGGGTGATAAGTTATGGAATAAATAAAGCCTTAGTGAAATACTGGATGTGTATCTGCCTCTGTATAATAACACCTAGCTCTATACAAAGACACAGACGTGACACTGGCAAATGCGTATAGCCAGACAAGGCTGGTTATAGGATCAGTGGTATCTGCATCAGTATAATAACACCCAGCTCTATACAAAGACACAGACGTGACACTGGCAAATGCGTATAGCCAGACAAGGCTGGTTATAGGATCAGTGGTATCTGCATCAGTATAATAACACCCAGCTCAATACAAAGACACAGAAGTGACACTGGCTCATGGGTATAGCCAGAGGAGGGCTGGTTATAGGATCAGTGGTATCTGCATCTGTATAATAACACCCAGCACTATATAATGACACAGTAGTGACACTGACACATGGGTATAGCCAGAGGAGGGCTGGTTATAGGGTCAGTGGTATCTGCATCAGTATAATAACACCCAGTGCTATATAATGACACAGTAGTGACACTGGCACATGGGTATAGCCAGAGGAGGGCTGGTTATAGGGTCAGTGGTATCTGCATCAGTATAATAACACCCAGCACTATATAATGACACAGTAGTGACACTGGCACATGGTTATAGCCAGAGGTGGGCTGGTTATAGGGTCAGTGGTATCTGCATCAGTATAATAACACCCAGCGCTATATAATGACACAGTAGTGACACTGACACATGGGTATAGCCAGAGGAGGGTTGGTTATAGGGTCAGTGGTATCTGCATCAGTATAATAACACCCAGCACTATACAAAGACACAGTAGTGACACTGGCACATGGGTATAGCCAGAGGAGGGCTGGTTATAGGATCAGTGGTATCTGCATCAGTATAATAACACCCAGCTCAATACAAAGACACAGAAGTGACACTGGCTCATGGGTATAGCCAGAGGAGGGCTGGTTATAGGATCAGTGGTATCTGCATCTGTATAATAACACCCAGCACTATATAATGACACAGTAGTGACACTGGCACATGGGTATAGCCAGAGGAGGGCTGGTTATAGGATCAGTGGTATCTGCATCAGTATAATAACACCCAGCACTATATAATGATACAGTACTGACACTGGCTCATGGGTATAGCCAGACAAGGGCTGGTTATAGGATCAGTGGTATCTGCATCAGTATAATAACACCCAGCTCTATACAAAGACACAGAAGTGACACTGGCTCATGGGTATAGCCAGAGGAGGGCTGGTTATAGGATCAGTGGTATCTGCATCAGTATAATAAAATTCAGCACTATAAAATAATAGTTTTAATTGTAAATGTACCTTGGTGTCCTTCACTAAAGGTCTTTACTTTAGAAAATGTCCGCCACAGCCTTGGCTCGTGCCTATCCCTGATACACATACATATATACACATACATATATACACAAACAAATGCATATATACACATACAAATACATATATACACATACAAATGCATATATACACATATAAATACATATATACACATACAAATACATATATACACATACAAATGCATATATACACATACAAATACATATATACACATACAAATATACACATACATATATACACATACATATATACACATACAAATGCATATGTACACATACAAATACATATATACACATACATATATACACATACATATGTACACATACAAATATACACATACATATATACACATACATATATACACATACACATACATATATACACATACATATATACACAAACAAATGCATATATACACATACAAATACATATATACACATACAAATGCATATATACACATATAAATACATATATACACATACACATACATATATACACATACACATACATATATACACATACAAATACATATATACACATACAAATGCATATATAAACATATAAATGCATATAAACACATACAAATACACACATACAAATACATATATATATACATACAAATGCATATATACACATTCAAATACATATACACACATACAAATGGATATATACACATACAAATGGATATATACACATACAAATGCATATATACACATACAAATGCATATATACACATACATATATACACATACAGATACATATATACACATACATATATACACATACATATATACACATACATATATACACATACAGATACATATATACACATGCATATATACACATACAAATACATATATACACATACAAATACATATATACACATACAAATACACACATACAAATACATATATACACATAAAAATGCATATATACACATACAAATGCATATATACACATACAAATGCATATATACACATACATATATACACATACATATATACACATACAAATACATATATACACATACAAATGCATATATACACATACAGATACATATATACACATACAAATACATATATACACATACAGATACATATATACACATACATATATACACATACAAATACATATATACACATACAAATACATATATACACATACAAATATACACATACAAATATACACATACAAATATACACATACATATATACACATACAGATACATATATACACATACATATATACACATACAGATACATATATACACATACATATATACACATACAAATACATATATACACATACAAATACATATATACACATACAAATACATATATACACATACAAATACACACATACAAATACATATATACACATAAAAATGCATATATACACATACAAATACATATATACACATACACATGCATATATACACATATAAATACATATATACACATATAAATACATATATACACATACACATGCATATATACACATACACATGTATATATACACATACACATGCATATATACACATACACATGCATATATACACATACACATGCATATATACACATACAAATACACACATACAAATACATATATACACATAAAAATGCATATATACACATACACATGCATATATACACATACACATGCATATATACACATATAAATACATATATACACATACAAATGCATATATACACATATAAATACATATATACACATACATATATACACATACATATATACACATACATATATACACATACAAATACATATATACACATACAAATACATATATACACATACAAATACTCACATACAAATACATATATACACATACAAATACATATATACACATACAAATACACACATACAAATACATATATACACATACAAATGCATATATACACATATAAATACATATATACACATACAAATACATATATACACATACAAATACATATATACACATACAAATACATATATACACATACAAATACATATATACACATACAAATACACACATACAAATACATATATACACATACATATATACACATACATATATACACATACATATATACACATACAAATACATATATACACATACAAATACATATATACACATACAAATACATATATACACATACAAATACACACATACAAATACATATATACACATACATATATACACATACATATATACACATACAAATACATATATACACATACAAATGCATATATACACATATAAATACATATATACACATACATATATACACATACATATATACACATACATATATACACATACAAATACATATATACACATACAAATACATATATACACATACAAATACACACATACAAATACATATATACACATACAAATGCATATATACACATACAAATACACACATACAAATACATATATACACATACACATACATATATACACATACACATACATATATACACATACACATACATATATACACATACACATACATATATACACATACAAATGCATATATACACATATAAATACATATATACACATACAGATACATATATACACATACATATATACACATACATATATACACATACATATATACACATACATATATACACATACAAATACATATATACACATACATATATACACATACATATATACACATACATATATACACATACATATATACACATACAAATACATATATACACATACAAATACATATATACACATACAAATACACACATACAAATACATATATACACATACAAATGCATATATACACATATAAATACATATAAGGAGCCATACAGTGTGCTTTGCAAGTGAATTTAGATTGATCGGAATAGAAAGATCATTGACGTTCCTCCACCATTTGTTAAATAATTGTAGCTCCTAAACTGAGCATGATGTTAACTTCCATTAAGTCACTGTGCACCAAAAAGAGTAACTTGATGTCATACTAAACCGTCTGTTGCCACGTTTAATCAGCCACTAAAATCTTTTTCTGTCAGTCTATGTCAGTATCACCTTATCTTAGTTTCATGGCTACTAGAACCCTGACTGATGCCAACATGCACTGTTATCTTGTCGGTGACAATCTCTGTCTGGTATTCCTGTCCCCATCACATTCCATGTGCACTCCTTTACAGGGCAAATACATCATCCCCATCTCTCTGCTAATCACATCTCTCAGCTAGTTCTAAATGACAGACACATTTTCCACCTGATGAGGAGCAATAATAGGATTTGTACGTACTGGTGAATCTCTTTATTCACATTGAGAACCCTAACTAGACTGTCCTGCTGTCAGAGGCTAAAGAGAAGGACAGAGGCCATGCCATAGTCTAGCAGTGTTCTCCCCAGCCGAGTGACATTATGCAGTAGCCGGGTGGGGGCAGTGCAATATTTATAAATGTTACTTAAAGGAACAGAGCAGTCAAAATTAAACTTTCATGGTTTAGATACAGCAGCAATATTTAAATAACTTTCCAAAATACTTCAATGATCAAATTAGCTTAGTTCTCTTGGTAGCCTTGGTTTAACAGTAATCTTAGGTAGGCTCATAGGAACTCAGAAGTGTGCATGTGTCTATGGCAGCAGTGTTTGCAACAATGTGCATAGTCATTTTATACAGTGTTGCAAACACTGCCGCCAGTGCTAAAGACACATACACGCTCCTGAGCGCCTCTGAGCCTCCCTAGGTTTACTCTGTAACAAAGCATACTACAAGAATGAAGCAGATTTGAAAACAGAAGGAAATCTGAAAATTGTTTTATTCTGTTCACTCTGTCTGACTCATGAGTGTTTAATTTTATTGTCCTTTTAAACTATCCAAAGCACAAACTAATTGTATTCTTTATCATTCCAGGGAGTCGCTATATGCAGCGAGGGAGTCACTATATGCAGCAAGGGAGTCACTATATGCAGCGAGGGTTTCACTATATGCAGCAAAGGAGTCACTATATGCAGCGAGGGAGTCACTATATGCAGCGAGGGAGTCACTATATGCAGCGAGGGTTTCACTATATGCAGCAAAGGAGTCACTATATGCAGCGAGGGAGTCACTATATGCAGCGAGGGAGTCACTATATGCAGCGAGGGAGTCACTATATGCAGCGAGGGAGTCACTATATGCAGCGAGGGAGTCACTATATGCAGCGAGGGAGTCACTATATGCAGCGAGGGAGTCACTATATACAGCGAGGGAGTCACTATATGCAGCGAGGGAGTCACTATATGCAGCGAGGGAGTCACTATATGCAGTGAGGGAGTCACTATATGCAGTGAGGGAGTCACTATATGCAGCGAGGGAGTCACTATATGCAGTGAGGGAGTCACTATATGCAGCAAGGGAGTCACTATATGCAGCGAGGGAGTCACTATATGCAGCGAGGGAGTCACTATATGCAGTGAGGGAGTTGCTATATGCAGTGAGGGAGTCACTATATGCAGCGAGGGAGTCACTATATGCAGTGAGGGAGTCACTATATGCAACAAGGGAGTCACTATATGCAACGAGGGAGTCACTATATGCAGTGAGGGAGTCACTATATGCAACAAGGGAGCCACTATATGCAACAAGGGAGTCACTATATGCAACAAGGGAGTCACTATATGCAGTGAGGGAGTCACTATATGCAGCGAGGGAGTCACTATATGCAGCGAGGGAGTCACTATATGCAGCGAGGGAGTCACTATATGCAGCGAGGGAGTCGCTATATGCAGCAAGGAGTCACTATATGCAGTGAGGGAGTCACTATATGCAGCGAGGGAGTCACTATATGCAGCGAGGGAGTCACTATATGCAGAAAGGGAGTCACTATATGCAGTGAGGGAGTCACTATATGCAGTGAGGGAGTCACTATATGCAGCGAGGGAGTCACTATATGCAGCGAGGGAGTCACTATATGCAGCGAGGGAGTCACTATATGCAGTGAGGGAGTCACTATATGCAGTGAGGGAGTCGCTATATGCAGTGAGGGAGTCACTATATGCAGTGAGGGAGTCACTATATGCAGTGAGGGAGTCACTATATGCAGAGAGGGAGTCACTATATGCAGAGAGGGAGTCACTATATCCAGTGAGGGAGTCACTATATGCAGGGAGGGAGTCACTATATGCAGCGAGGGAGTCACTATATGCAGTGAGGGAGTCACTATATGCAGTGAGGGAGTCACTATATGCAGTGAGGGACTCACTTTATGCAGAGAGGGAGTCACTATATCCAGTGAGGGAGTCACTATATGCAGCGAGGGAGTCACTATATGCAGCGAGGGAGTCACTATATGCAGTGAGGGAGTCACTATATGCAGTGAGGGAGTCACTATATGCAGAGAGGGAGTCACTATATCCAGTGAGGGAGTCACTATATCCAGCGAGGGAGTCACTATATGCAGCGAGGGAGTCACTATATGCAGCAAAGGAGTCACTATATGCAGCAAAGGAGTCACTATATGCAGTTAGGGAGTCACTATATGCAGCGAGGGAGTCACTATATGCAGTGAGGGAGCCACTATATGCAGCGAGGGAGTCACTATATGCAGCAAAGGAGTCACTATATGCAGTGAGGGAGTCACTATATGCAGCGAGGGAGTCACTATATGCAGCGAGGGAGTCACTATATGCAGCGAGGGAGTCACTATATGCAGTGAGGGAGTCACTATATGCAGTGAGGGAGTCACTATATGCAGCGAGGGAGTCACTATATGCAGCGAGGGAGTCACTATATGCAGCGAGGGAGTCACTATATGCAGCGAGGGAGTCACTATATGCAGCGAGGGAGTCACTATATGCAGTGAGGGAGTCACTATATGCAGTGAGGGAGTCACTATATGCAGCGAGGGAGTCACTATATGCAGCGAGGGAGTCACTATATGCAGCGAGGGAGTCACTATATGCAGTGAGGGAGTCACTATATGCAGTGAGGGAGTCACTATATGCAGCGAGGGAGTCACTATATGCAGTGAGGGAGTCACTATATGCAGCGAGGGAGTCACTATATGCAGTGAGGGAGTCACTATATGCAGCAAGGGAGTCACTATATGCAGCGAGGGAGTCACTATATGCAGCGAGGGAGTCACTATATGCAGTGAGGGAGTTGCTATATGCAGTGAGGGAGTCACTATATGCAGCGAGGGAGTCACTATATGCAGTGAGGGAGTCACTATATGCAACAAGGGAGTCACTATATGCAACGAGGGAGTCACTATATGCAGTGAGGGAGTCACTATATGCAACAAGGGAGCCACTATATGCAACAAGGGAGTCACTATATGCAACAAGGGAGTCACTATATGCAACAAGGGAGTCACTATATGCAGTGAGGGAGTCACTATATGCAGCGAGGGAGTCACTATATGCAGCGAGGGAGTCGCTATATGCAGCAAGGGAGTCGCTATATGCAGAGAGGGAGTCACTATATGCAGCGAGGGAGTCACTATATGCAGTGAGGGAGTCACTATATGCAGAGAGGGAGTCACTATATGCAGCGAGGGAGTCACTATATGCAGTGAGGGAGTCACTATATGCAGCGAGGGAGTCACTATATGCAGTGAGGGAGTCACTATATGCAGCAAGGGAGTCACTATATGCAGTGAGGGAGTCACTATATGCAGCGAGGGAGTCACTATATGCAGCGAGGGAGTCACTATATGCAGTGAGGGAGTCACTATATGCAGCGAGGGAGTCACTATATGCAGCGAGGGAGTCACTATATGCAGCGAGGGAGTCGCTATATGCAGCAAGGAGTCACTATATGCAGTGAGGGAGTCACTATATGCAGCGAGGGAGTCACTATATGCAGCGAGGGAGTCACTATATGCAGAGAGGGAGTCACTATATGCAGTGAGGGAGTCACTATATGCAGTGAGGGAGTCACTATATGCAGCGAGGGAGTCACTATATGCAGTGAGGGAGTCACTATATGCAGCAAGGGAGTCACTATATGCAGCGAGGGAGTCGCTATATGCAGTGAGGGAGTCACTATATGCAGTGAGGGAGTCACTATATGCAGTGAGGGAGTCACTATATGCAGTGAGGGAGTCACTATATGCAGAGAGGGAGTCACTATATCCAGTGAGGGAGTCACTATATGCAGTGAGGGAGTCACTATATGCAGCGAGGGAGTCACTATATGCAGTGAGGGAGTCACTATATGCAGTGAGGGAGTCACTATATGCAGCGAGGGAGTCACTATATGCAGCGAGGGAGTCACTATATGCAGTGAGGGAGTCACTATATGCAGCGAGGGAGTCACTATATGCAGCGAGGGAGTCACTATATGCAGCGAGGGAGTCACTATATGCAGTGAGGGAGTCACTATATGCAGTGAGGGAGTCACTATATGCAGCGAGGGAGTCACTATATGCAGTGAGGGAGTCACTATATGCAGCAAGGGAGTCACTATATGCAGCGAGGGAGTCACTATATGCAGCGAGGGAGTCACTATATGCAGTGAGGGAGTTGCTATATGCAGTGAGGGAGTCACTATATGCAGCGAGGGAGTCACTATATGCAGTGAGGGAGTCACTATATGCAACAAGGGAGTCACTATATGCAACGAGGGAGTCACTATATGCAGTGAGGGAGTCACTATATGCAACAAGGGAGCCACTATATGCAACAAGAGAGTCACTATATGCAACAAGGGAGTCACTATATGCAACAAGGGAGTCACTATATGCAGTGAGGGAGTCACTATATGCAGCGAGGGAGTCACTATATGCAGCGAGGGAGTCACTATATGCAGCGAGGGAGTCACTATATGCAGCGAGGGAGTCGCTATATGCAGCAAGGAGTCACTATATGCAGTGAGGGAGTCACTATATGCAGCGAGGGAGTCACTATATGCAGCGAGGGAGTCACTATATGCAGAGAGGGAGTCACTATATGCAGTGAGGGAGTCACTATATGCAGTGAGGGAGTCACTATATGCAGCGAGGGAGTCACTATATGCAGTGAGGGAGTCACTATATGCAGCAAGGGAGTCACTATATGCAGCGAGGGAGTCGCTATATGCAGTGAGGGAGTCACTATATGCAGTGAGGGAGTCACTATATGCAGTGAGGGAGTCACTATATGCAGTGAGGGAGTCACTATATGCAGAGAGGGAGTCACTATATCCAGTGAGGGAGTCACTATATGCAGTGAGGGAGTCACTATATGCAGCGAGGGAGTCACTATATGCAGTGAGGGAGTCACTATATGCAGTGAGGGAGTCACTATATGCAGTGAGGGACTCACTTTATGCAGAGAGGGAGTCACTATATCCAGTGAGGGAGTCACTATATGCAGCGAGGGAGTCACTATATGCAGCGAGGGAGTCACTATAGGCAGCGAGGGAGTCACTATATGCAGTGAGGGAGTCACTATATGCAGTGAGGGAGTCACTATATGCAACAAGGGAGTCACTATATGCAACGAGGGAGTCACTATATGCAGTGAGGGAGTCACTATATGCAGCGAGGGAGTCACTATATGCAGTGAGGGAGTCACTATATACAGCAAGGGAGTCACTATATGCAGCGAGGGAGTCACTATATGCAGCGAGGGAGTCACTATATGCAGTGAGGGAGTCACTATATGCAGAGAGGGAGTCACTATATCCAGTGAGGGAGTCACTATATCCAGCGAGGGAGTCACTATATGCAGCGAGGGAGTCACTATATGCAGCGAGGGAGTCACTATATGCAGTGAGGGAGTCACTATATGCAGAGAGGGAGTCACTATATCCAGTGAGGGAGTCACTATATCCAGCGAGGGAGTCACTATATGCAGCGAGGGAGTCACTATATGCAGCGAGGGAGTCACTATATGCAGTGAGGGAGTCACTATATACAGCAAGGGAGTCACTATATACAGAGAGGGAGTCACTATATGCATATATAGTAAGGTTAGGGAACCAAAAGGGGATTTGTGACATTAAAGTCAAGTGTAGAATTATACACTAGATAAATCAAATAGCAAATATATTTATATTACACTTTTATTAACAAATATGCTTGAAACAGACGTTACCAGTAGGGGGAATAAAGTCAGGGTTAAGCAACCTCTGAACTAGTTGTAGATATAGATTACAAAATCTAGCAACCCCCACCGGTAATTAGACAAATAAAATAGGGATGTTTATAGAAGGCTAATAAAGAATGGGATGAGTCACTTCCATACTTTAAATGAATAATAGCCAAATTCTATAGCACCCAAACTTAAAATAAGGGCTAGTGGACAGGGTGTAGCGTGTCTACTCAAATAATCACACAGGGTAGGGAAGTTAGCAAAAGGGTAATTTCATACGCAAAAGGTAGGGACATTTAAACATGCATACAGAATGCTCAAGCTATGCGCTCGAAGGCGTCCTCCTGCCTGCGTACTGCTCTGATTTAACAGAGTCAGCCGATTTCTAGCTAAAATCCCTGTCAGATAGAGCTAGCTCACATACAATCAGGTTATTCTCATATACTCGATGGATGTATTATGTTCGATACAAACTGTCAACATTAATTCCTCTCAGTTAAGTTCAAGTAGATACATTAAATTCAAAATCAGAGATTACTGTGTAGCTTATAGCGTAATGGCATATAAAGCTTAGCAAAAATGTAGCTGCTTGTTAACCTGGCAATCAAGCATACTCCTAAATAACAGTTTTAAGTATTTCAACATCCCCCCTATAGTAGCAGGTAAAGTGCAGGGCTATAGCGGTATAGAGTTAAAGCGGTATTGGGTTTGAAACCGCTAGTGTAATTAAAAGTATGTGACCAGCTCAGTTAGACCACGCTTGTTCCACCCAAGGCCACGCCCACCGACGCGTTTCCGTCACAGAACGTGACTTCGTCAGGGCATAGGGCCAGCCCAGCATTAGGTACGAGAAGTTATAGTAATCCGTTGTCATGGCAACTTTAAAAAAGCATTAGAAACGGAGGTGTAAGACTCCGCTATGGCCTCATTCAGTCATTTAACTTATACTCTGTACAAAGTATGTATTCTGCCTTAAATACATTGCTCATTTTTAAAAAAGGAATTTATTAGAACGAAAAGGAACATATAAATTCATTATTTTATTGACACTGACCACTCTTGTGTAGGGGTATAATGTGCATCAATACGTGGGGGAATGTTATATTCCCTAATCAAAAATATTGGGAGAGTTATAGTGAGAGGTATATAAGGCTTATACAGCATATTGTATTCGATATTATAGAATTCTGCTGATAATTGGTATGATGTTTGAAAAATGGAAAAGATATACATATAAGATTTCTTAATGTGGGTCAATTGTAGTTGCTTATAGTAGCCCATCTGAAAGGTCAAACTGAGTTAGTTATTACCACCTATATAACTGAGGGGATAACCTATCAAGTCAGTACATGTTAGACAAACAGATATTTATTTGTTGAAACATAAGGTTATTTTAGATATGAAATTATCATTGTGTGTAAAAGTTATTATTGATTTCGTTAGAATCAACTAATTAAATTCAGTTAGATATTGATTATAAATCAGCATCCTCTTACTTTGCTTCATATTGGGGAAATAAGCTCAGTTAGTTCATGACCATAAACAGAAATAGTATGTATTTAATAATCATAAATCCACAATAAGATGTATATCAGGAACCATAATCTATAAGAAGCATTTGTATGATATTGCTTCATTTAATCCCCTGGGTGAGGTGGATTTCAATTCGTGAATCCATCTACACTCTTTCTGTAGTAACATTTTGTTAATGTCGCCCCTTCTCCCTTTTAATTTTATTTGTTCGATTGCACAAAAATAGATTTCATATTTGTGTCCCTGATGTTCATTGTTCATGTGTTGTGCTACAGGAACATTTCTGTTCCATTTGATGTCACCTATGTGTTCTAGCACTCTAGTTCGTAACTCTATTGAGGTCTCACCCACATAGATTTTTGGGCATTTGCACATTGCGATATATATGACTTGCTTTGATCTGCAATTTAGAAAGTCTTTAATTTCATACTGTTTGTGTGTATCAGGGTGTATGAAGGTTTTTGTGGGGATCATGTTCTTACAGGCTTGGCATCTTCCACATTTGTAGAAGCCTTTGGTTTCTCTCAACCATGTTCTTGGTATGTCTTTTGAGTAATGACTCTCCATAAGTATGTCTTTAAGGTTTTTGGACCTTCTATATGTAATATTGGGTTTTTCAGATATTACTTCTTTAAGGTCTTCGTCTTCCTGAATAACATGCCAATGTCTTTGGATGATATTCTTTATACAGACATTTTTATCATCGTATGTTCCAATGATTCTTATGGGTTGTTGTGCATTTATTGGTTGTGCAATAGCTTGGTTGTTGGTTTCCAATAGTGTAGTTCTATTTAGTAATTTAGCTCTTTGATATGCCTTTTTAAGGCATCTGCCTGGGTATCCCCTTTCTTTAAACCTTCTTTGTAACTCCCTTGCTTCTCTCTCAAAATCTAGTTCTGTGCTGCAGTTTCATCTGGCTCTTAAATATTGGCAAAACGGAATGCCCATTTTCAATTTCTTTGGGTGATAGCTCTCCCATTTGAGGAGACTGTTAGTAGCTGTCTCTTTTCTATATAGTTTTGTGTTCAGCGTGCCATCAATCTCTTTTCTAATCTCTAGATCAAGAAATGAAATTTTGTTTGAATCTATACTTGAAGTATACCTCATTCCATCTTTGTTATTATTCAGCCAAGTCATGAAATTTTCAAAATCGTTTTTTGGTGCCTGTCCATAGGATTAGAACATCATCAATGTATCTAATATATAAGTCCATATATTGCATATATGGGTTAGTATCTTCATTAAGTATACTTTTGTTCTCAATCCACCCAAGGAACAAATTGGCATACGTAGGAGCACAGCAAGTGCCCATTGCTGTGCCCCTTTTCTGTAAATAGATTTTCTTATTGAATAAGAAATAGTTATGTCTCAACACATAGTCTAGTAAATCAATGATGAAGTCATCTTCATCATTTTGGATTGGATTTACTGTTCTCAAAAAGAAACTGACAGCTTCCAAGCCCGAATTGTGGGATATATTAGAGTATAGACTTTCAACGTCAATACTGGCCAGCATAGTGTTATCACTGACTATCACGTCGGCTAAACATTTTAAGACATCTTTAGTATCTTGCACGTAAGATGTAAGGGTGTGTACAAAGTGTCTTAGTTTTTTGTCTAGAAAAATGCTAGCATTTTCAGTGATACAGCCATTACCGGAGACTATGGGTCTCCCCGGTGGATTTGTCATATTCTTATGAACCTTAGGAAGGCTATAGAAGGTGGCTATTCTTGGAAACATGTTAAACATAAACTGGTGTTCAGCTTTTGTAATTACCCTTTCTTGTAGACCTCAATCCAAAAGGGATCTCAGCTCCCCTTTAAAAACATCAGTTGGATCACATATCAGGACTTTATAATTATCTGTGTTACTCAAAATATTTGTACAAATTTGTTCATATTGAGAATTGCTCATAAGGACCATATTACCCCCCTTATCTGCATTTTTTATGGTAATTGCCTTATTGTTTTGTAATTTCTGGAGAGCTTTACGTTCTTTGTAGCTCAAGTTCTTCTGTACTTTACTCCTTTTATTTATCTCCTCTATTTCTGTTGTGACTAGGGAGACAAATTTATCAATAGATGGATATTTAGAAATGGCTGGCATGAAATTACTTTTGGGTTTCACTACACTTGCTTTCCTTGTTTCTGGAGTATCTGTGTTTTCATTAAGTAATGATAGCATTAAATTGACCATTTCATGGTCCTCTTGTTCTATGCCCATATCAGTCAAGGAATTTGTGTTAGCATTTTTGTGAAACTTATGTAGTGCAAGTTTTCTAGCGAACAAATGTATGTCCTTGATCCAATTGAATGTGTCATGATGCGGGGTGGGTACAAAAGTGTTACGGTTACCCTTAGTCTCGCTGAGAGATGGACCGCTTAGTAGCCTGGATCCCTATTGCTAAAGAGGGGAGAAGCTGCTTTCCATAGTATTCTATATGAGTCTCGCAAATATAGAATAATCTCCCTTAGCTGCAGTACAGCTAGGATACCCTTCTGCCCACAAAAACGAGTCAACGCTGCGATTGAGGGTCAAACAAGAACTCAGGACTGGGATGCCCAGCCTGCTTTTTATTAAGGTTACATGCACACAGGGCACTCCCAGGGGGAGAGGGGGGGAAGCACAAAATCCCCCATCACACATTTAGATAGAGAGCACTGTCCTTTGACAGGCCACAATAGGATTACAGTACTTAAGATAACAAGTTTACAAGTTCATCTTATCAATTAGCAGTCTGGCTCCAGAGGTGATTAGACAATAGTTTCTAAAAGCTGAAAAAAAAGAGTTAACTCTTTATGAAATGAAACTTGTTACAGTTTTCTTGGAGCCCTTCTTAGGCGCTGGCTTGCTGGTTCAGGCATTGCTGCTGGGAAATAAGCTCTTCACAACAAAATAACTAATGCTTCTGTAACATTGCTCCCTTTCTGTGGAACACTCTGGCAGACACGGTCTGACCCCTTTTCGGGGCAGACTAAGGCTGTCCAGACCGCTGGTTATGCGGGGCTGAGGTCGGTTTGTCTGGACAACCCGTCGGCGTTGCCATTCTGTTTCCCAGGTCTGTAAGTAATGGTGAAATTGAAGGTTTGCAACGATAAGCTCCAACGTAATAGCCTGCCGTTATCTCCAGAGACCCGGTTCAGCCACACCAACGGGTTATGGTCGGTGACCAGAGTGAACTCCTGACCATATAAATAGGGAGTCAATTTCTTTAATGCCCACACCAAAGCCAAACACTCCTTTTCGACCGCTGCATAGCTGACTTCGCGGGGCAGGAGCTTCCGGCTGATGTAGGCAACTGGATGCTCCCCTCCATCTTCGCCTACTTGGCTGAGGACGGCTCCCAGCCCGAACATGGAAGCATCTGTATGGACGATAAAACGTTTGTTAAGGGCTGGGGCCGCC
This sequence comes from Bombina bombina, assembly GCF_027579735.1. Lineage (NCBI taxonomy): Eukaryota > Metazoa > Chordata > Amphibia > Anura > Bombinatoridae > Bombina > Bombina bombina. Next base: position 10,980,563 of record NC_069503.1, on the reverse strand, counting down.
AAGACAGGAGCGTTAATTAGAGCATTTTTGAGAGCCTGGAAAGCCGTTTCACAGTGGGGAGACCACAGGACCTGTCGAGGTAAGTTCTTCTTGGTCAAGTCAGTCAGGGGTCTGGCAAGTGTGCTGTAGTCTGGTACGAACCGTCTATAGTACCCTGCCGTGCCCAGGAAGGCTAGGACCTGAGTCTTAGTGATGGGGGTGGGCCAATTGGCGACAGCTTCTATTTTGGCCGGCTCTGGTCGCTGCTTTCCACACCCCACCCGGTGACCCAGGTACTGTACCTCGGCCATCCCAAAGTGGCATTTTTCTGGCTTCAGAGTCAGGCCAGCAGCCCGGATCTGATCCAGAACCATTCCCACATGAGCTAAGTGGTCCTCCCAGGACTCACTGTGGATCGCTATGTCGTCCAGGTAGGCGCAAGCAAAACTCTGAAAGCCATCCAGGAGCCTATCCACCAAGCGCTGGAATGTAGCTGGGGCATTCTTCATCCCAAACGGCATTACCCTAAACTGATATAAGCCGAATGGGGTGACGAATGCCGACTTGGGGATAGCCTCCGGGGCCAGGGGAATCTGCCAGTAACCTTTGCAGAGGTCAATAGTGGTCAGGTAATTTCCCCTGGCTATACGATCGAGTAGCTCGTCTACCCTGGGCATAGGGTAAGCGTCCGTCACGGTATTTTCATTGAGCCTCCGATAGTCTACGCAGAACCGGGTGGTCCCATCTTTCTTGGGCACCAAGACAACTGGGGAGGCCCAGGGACTATCGGAGGGCTCAATTACCCTGAGCTGGAGCATCTCATCGATCTCCTTCTTCATTCCTGTCCTAACTGCTTCGGGGATTCGGTACGGAGCCTGGCGCAAGGGAGCTTGTCCCGGAGTATCTACCTGGTGGGTGGTTAAAGTAGTGTACCCTGGCTTCGGGGAGAAGGTGAGGTGTTTGGACTGGAGGAGTTGGTTGAGCTGCTCCCTTTCAGTGGGGCTAAGTCGGTCCCCTATCTGAACCTGCGCCACTATACCTGTGGGGAGGCTCTTTTCTAATAGGTCTGGAATGGGTAAACTGTCGGGGTCTTCCTGAGGGGAACAACATACGGCCGTCACGTTCTCTGGTCGCTCAAAATATTCCTTGAGCATGTTTACATGGAATGTCTTTCTAAGATTGTTGTCGTGGCAGCTAGCTATCACATAAGTGGTGTCTCCCCTTTTCTCTACGATCTGGTAGGGACCCTGCCAGGACGCCTGCAATTTGTCTGTCTTCACCGGCTTAAGTACTAACACCTTTTGTCCTATGGTGAAGATTCTCTTTCGGGCCCCCCGATCGTACCATACTTTCTGTCTTCTCTGGGCCAACTGGAGATTAGCCCGCACGGATTTGGCTAATTGCTCCATTCGGTCCCTGAGTTCCAGCACGTATGGCACAATTGGGACACCGTCAGCCTCCATCTCTCCCTCCCAGTGCTCCCGGATCAGGTTTAGGGGTCCCCGTACCTTTCTTCCGTAGAGCAACTCGAAGGGAGAGAACCCTGTCGTTTCCTGGGGCACCTCCCGATAAGCAAATAGGAGGTGCGGCAGGAAGCGTTCCCAGTCTCGGTATTCCTGAGTGAACGTCTTGAGCATTTGCTTGAGGGTCCCATTGAACCTCTCACACAGCCCGTTCGTCTGGGGGTGGTATGGGGAGCTTAGGAGGGACTTAATTTTGCAAACCTGCCAGAGTTGTTGGGTCAATTCAGCCGTAAATTGGGTGCCTCGGTCGGATAGGATTTCTTTTGGAAATCCTACCCGGGAGAACACCTGTACTAGTGCATTCGCTACCGTATCCGCTTGTATGTTGGATAGGGCGACAGCCTCTGGGTACCTGGTAGCGTAGTCCACTACGGTAAGAATGTATCGCTTACCGGAGGGACTAGGGGTAGCCAGTGGTCCCACTAGGTCAATAGCAACCCGGCTGAAGGGTTCCTCTACAATGGGCATATTTACTAGCTGGGCTTTAGGGTGATCGCCTCGCCTTCCTACTCGTTGACACACATCGCAGGTGTTACAGTAAGTTCTAACGTCAGCGTGCACCCCTGGCCAAAAGAACGTGTGAGTAATGCGGTGTAGGGTACGGGTAACGGCTAGGTGGCCTGCTAAGGGGATGTCGTGGCCTATTTTGAGGATTTCTTGACGGTATTTGTGGGGCACTACCAGCTGTCGCCTACGCTGTCCCCTTTTCTCTGTCCAGCGGTATAGTTTCCCTTTTTCCCATAAGAATGTTTCGTTATCTGCCCCGCCCCCTCCGGTCTCTGCTCGTTCCCGGTACTTTTGTAAGGTCAGGTCAGTCTTAGACTCTGCCTCGAAGGCATCTGGGGTGTCCCAGGGTATGGGGCCTAACCTGTCAGGCAAGGTCGGGGTAGGTCTTACCTGTGTCTCCCGCACTGGTGAGAGCTCTCGCTCCGTCCGGGCTTGGGCCCGTGTAGTCACTGGGTCCGCCTCGTTGTTGCATACTGGAGCATAGGCAGAAGTCATGGGGCCCAAATCGTTGCCCAGTAGTACTTCGGCAGGTAAATTATCCATTAGGCCCACGTTCACAGCCCCCTTTCCCGCTCCCCAATCAAGATGCACTTTAGCTGTTGGAATTTTGTACACATCCCCCCCCGCCACTCTAACGGCCACAGTCTGTCCGGATCGCTTGTGCTCTGGCACCAAATGACTCTGTACCAGCGTGATAGTAGCCCCTGTGTCTCGCAATCCCTCGGTAGATCGCCCCTCGAGCCATACCCTCTGCCGATGGTGCTGGCGGTTATCTGAGGCAGCATATACAGGGTCTGCCTCGTGAAGCGGCCCCACATATCCCTCCATAGGGGCCTCTTGGTTAACACAGAGGGCCCGGGCCGGACGATAGGACCCAGAGGGGTAATTGTAATTCCTGGGTGTCTGGTGCGTATTAAGGGGGCAGCTAGCCATGAAATGCCCTGGTTGCTTGCATCGGTGGCAAGTCGGTCTGGGACGCTCAGAGCTGTTATTGGGTGGTCCTGAGTGTCGGACGGGCCCTGTGGGCACCGGGGCTCGGAATTCAGCACGAGGGGGTGCACGGTAAACCTCTCTGGGTTCGACCCGTGCTGGAGCTCGGTAGTTCATGGGTTCGTGAAGACGGGAGTCATAATGTTCATCGGCCAATTTGGCTGCTTCTTCTAAGGTAGAAGGCCGCCTGTCTCGCAGCCATTCCTTCCCTTGCTGTTCCATGCCATTATAAAAATGTTCTAAGAGAAACAATTGTAAAATTTCCTCCCCAGTCACCGCTTTACTTCCGCTCAGCCAGTGATTTGCCGCTCTCCGCATTCGGTGCGCCCATTCCATATGGGTATCGTTAGGCTTCTTTTCCGTGCCCCGAAACTGTCGGCGATACGTGTCCGGAGTTACAGCGTACCGTCGCAACAGTGTCTCCTTAACTAGCTCATACTGTGTCACTTCCTCAGCACCCAGAGTACGAAAGGCTTCCAGGGCTCGCCCGGATAGTTTCCCAGACAATATCGTGGACCACTCTCTGTTGGGAATCTGGTGCAGGGCACATTGCCTTTCGAAGTCCTCCAAATATTCATCAATCCCTGTCTCGCTCTCTAGGAAGGGTCGAAATGCCGCATAGGGTATCTTGGGCCTCCCAGCATTTTCGACAGGGATGATTACCTGCGGGGCTTCAGCATTGCGGTGTGCGTTCGCTAGGTTGAGTTCGTGGGCTCGAGTCTCTCGTATATCCTCGTCCGCCTCCGCCATCAACTGCTGTACCAATTCCATGGAGGGGTTCGGCCCGTATAATGAGAGCCTTTCCCGAACAATCCTGGTTTTTTCGTCACTAATCGTGGTCGGTGTTTCCGCCATTGTGAAGCTCTGATCCAGTTCGGTCAATTCTGCGATCAGCTCTCTCCTCGGCCGGTTGCTGGCGTACCCCCCTCTGCTTTCAAGTAAATCCTTTAGGGTTGTACGCTTCAATTTTTCGTAAGCGCTCTCCATCCGTTCTGTACCTCTCCTAGGAAATCCAGGAAAATCCCACCGCTGCCACCAAATGTTACGGTTACCCTTAGTCTCGCTGAGAGATGGACCGCTTAGTAGCCTGGATCCCTATTGCTAAAGAGGGGAGAAGCTGCTTTCCATAGTATTCTATATGAGTCTCGCAAATATAGAATAATCTCCCTTAGCTGCAGTACAGCTAGGATACCCTTCTGCCCACAAAAACGAGTCAACGCTGCGATTGAGGGTCAAACAAGAACTCAGGACTGGGATGCCCAGCCTGCTTTTTATTAAGGTTACATGCACACAGGGCACTCCCAGGGGGAGAGGGGGGGAAGCACAAAATCCCCCATCACACATTTAGATAGAGAGCACTGTCCTTTGACAGGCCACAATAGGATTACAGTACTTAAGATAACAAGTTTACAAGTTCATCTTATCAATTAGCAGTCTGGCTCCAGAGGTGATTAGACAATAGTTTCTAAAAGCTGAAAAAAAAGAGTTAACTCTTTATGAAATGAAACTTGTTACAGTTTTCTTGGAGCCCTTCTTAGGCGCTGGCTTGCTGGTTCAGGCATTGCTGCTGGGAAATAAGCTCTTCACAACAAAATAACTAATGCTTCTGTAACAAAAAGTAAGTCCCTTTGATAATAGTGTGTGATGTTCCTTTTCTAATTGGGTTTCAGTTAGATTAATAATTTGTAAATTATCCATAGCTACTTCTGTTTTGTGGTGGATTTTGATTTGTTTGGTTGCCTCGTTCTTGTAGTTCTCTTTGGTGGGAAAAGATCTTTCTCTAAAAAAATAAGTGTAATTGATGGTTCTGTTAAGGCGACACTGGTTGTAGGTGTTTGTGTTAATTCCTCATCAGAGGGTTCTGAATCTGTAGTGGAATTATCAGAGGTACTATTTTTATTATTAGTGAGTCTAGATTCTTGTGTTTTTCTGAAATTACTACGTTTTTGATTGCCTTTATAGATATTCCCTTTTTGGTGATCAGACCAATCTCTTTGTAGTTTCCTATTTTTGGTCTCACTAAGTTCTTCCTTGAGCTTGTCTATATGGAATTTCTGTTTTATATCTAGAGCCTCAAAATCTTTATGCGTAGCAAATTTGTTTGTATTTTTGCCTCATCTATTAATTTAGTTAGTTCTTCATATTGTTTTCTTTCAAACTCTAGTGTTAATTTCATCAGATCTAGAGAGCACTGTGTCAGGATTTCCTGCCACCTAAACACAAAATTTTCATCTGAGATGTGAAAAGCAGGTGCTAGCTGAATCCTTAGACCTCTCGGGATTAATTTATTCTTAACATAATTTTCTAAGCTAAAAATTTCCCAGAAAGATTTCACTTGTTTTTTCATAATCTTAGCAATGTTTTTAAAGGCTTCTTCTATGTTTGTAGCATTTGGACAAACATTACCAACATTTAGAGTAAAAACTCTTTCTGCTTCTTGTTTCCACTGATCAAAATCTACGGAGGAGGATAGATAGCCGGCCATCACTATCTAAACTCTGACCACTTATGTCCCAAATTCGTAAGTGTGAATTGAATCACTAGGTATGATATAGTAAGGTTAGGGAACCTAAGGGGGTTTGTGACATTGAAGTCAAGTGTAGAATTATACACTAGATAAATCAAATAGCAAATATATTTATATTACACTTTTATTAACAAATATGCTTGAAACAGACGTTACCAGTAGGGGGAATAAAGTCAGGGTTAAGCAACCTCTGAACTAGTTGTAGATATAGATTACAAAATCTAGCAACCCCCACCGGTAATTAGACAAATAAAATAGGGATGTTTATAGAAGGCTAATAAAGAATGGGATGAGTCACTTCCATACTTTAAATGAATAATAGCCAAATTCTATAGCACCCAAACTTAAAATAAGGGCTAGTGGACAGGGTGTAGCGTGTCTACTCAAATAATCACACAGGGTAGGGAAGTTAGCAAAAGGGTAATTTCATACGCAAAAGGTAGGGACATTCAAACATGCATACAGAATGCTCAAGCTATGCGCTCGAAGGCGTCCTCCTGCCTGCGTACTGCTCTGATTTAACAGAGTCAGCCGATTTCTAGCTAAAATCCCTGTCAGATAGAGCTAGCTCACATACAATCAGGTTATTCTCATATACTCGATGGATGTATTATGTTCGATACAAACTGTCAACATTAATTCCTCTCAGTTAAGTTCAAGCAGATACATTAAATTCAAAATCAGAGATTACTGTGTAGCTTATAGCGTAATGGCATATAAAGCTTAGCAAAAATGTAGCTGCTTGTTAACCTGGCAATCAAGCATACTCCTAAATAACAGTTTTAAGTATTTCAACATCCCCCCTATAGTAGCAGGTAAAGTGCAGGGCTATAGCGGAATAGAGTTAAAGCGGTATTGGGTTTGAAACCACTAGTGTAATTAAAAGTATGTGACCAGCTCAGTTAGACCACGCTTGTTCCACCCAAGGCCACGCCCACCGACGCGTTTCCATCACAGAACTTCTCGTACCTAATGCTGGGCTGGCCCTATGGCCCTATGCCCTGACGAAGTCACGTTCTGTGACGGAAACGCGTCGGTGGGCGTGGCCTTGTTTGGAACAAGCGTGGTCTAACTGAGCTGGTCACATACTTTTAATTACACTAGTGGTTTCAAACCCAATACCGCTTTAACTCTATTCCGCTATAGCCCTGCACTTTACCTGCTACTATAGGGGGGATGTTGAAATACTTAAAACTGTTATTTAGGAGTATGCTTGATTGCCAGGTTAACAAGCAGCTACATTTTTGCTAAGCTTTATATGCCATTACGCTATAAGCTACACAGTAATCTCTGATTTTGAATTTAATGTATCTACTTGAACTTAACTGAGAGGAATTAATGTTGACAGTTTGTATCGAACATAATACATCCATCGAGTATATGAGAATAACCTGATTGTATGTGAGCTAGCTCTATCTGACAGGGATTTTAGCTAGAAATCGGCTGACTCTGTTAAATCAGAGCAGTACGCAGGCAGGAGGACGCCTTCGAGCGCATAGCTTGAGCATTCTGTATGCATGTTTGAATGTCCCTACCTTTTGCGTATGAAATTACCCTTTTGCTAACTTCCCTACCCTGTGTGATTATTTGAGTAGACACGCTACACCCTGTCCACTAGCCCTTATTTTAAGTTTGGGTGCTATAGAATTTGGCTATTATTCATTTAAAGTATGGAAGTGACTCATCCCATTCTTTATTAGCCTTCTATAAACATCCCTATTTTATTTGTCTAATTACCGGTGGGGGTTGCTAGATTTTGTAATCTATATCTACAACTAGTTCAGAGGTTGCTTAACCCTGACTTTATTCCCCCTACTGGTAACGTCTGTTTCAAGCATATTTGTTAATAAAAGTGTAATATAAATATATTTGCTATTTGAGGGAGTCACTATATGCAGTGAGGGAGTCACTATATGCAGCGAGGGAGTCACTATATGCAGTGAGTGAGTTGCTATATGCAGTGAGGGAGTCACTATATGCAGCTAGTGAGTCACTATATGCAGTGAGGGAGTCACTATATGCAGTGAGGGAGTCACTATATGCAGTGAGGGAGTCACTATATGCAGCGAGGGAGTCACTATATGCAGCGAGGGAGTCACTATATGCAGCGAGGGAGTCACTATATGCAGCGAGGGAGTCACTATATGCAGTGAGGGAGCCACTATATGCAGTGAGGGAGTCACTATATGCAGTGAGGGAGTCACTATATGCAGAGAGGGAGTCACTATATCCAGTGAGGGAGTCACTATACCCAGCGAGGGAGTCACTATATGCAGCGAGGGAGTCACTATATGCAGAGAGGGAGTCACTATATGCAGCGAGGGAGTCACTATATGCAGTGAGGGAGTTGCTATATGCAGTGAGGGAGTCACTATATGCAGCAAGTGAGTCACTATATACAGCAAGTGAGTCACTATATGCAGTGAGGGAGTCACTATATGCAGTGAGGGAGTCACTATATGCAGCGAGGGAGTCACTATATGCAACGAGGGAGTCACTATATGCAGCGAGGGAGTCACTATATGCAGTGAGGGAGTTGCTATATGCAGTGAGGGAGTCACTATATGCAGCAAGTGAGTCACTATATACAGCAAGTGAGTCACTATATGCAGTGAGGGAGTCACTATATGCAGAGAGGGAGTCACTATATGCAGCGAGGGAGTCACTATATGCAGCGAGGGAGTCACTATATGCAGCGAGGGAGTCACTATATGCAGCGAGGGAGTCACTATATGCAGCGAGGGAGTCACTATATGCAGCGAGGGAGTCACTATATGCAGCGTGGGAGTCACTTAAGGAATTAAATGCTTATAGGGCGTTTCCAGGAGAGAAGGGGACACACTCTTAACTTAACTATAAATTATAAACATGTGCAATAATAAATAAAGACAGACAACTTTGTAGTGGGTAAAATTTTGACCATCACAGGCAGGGCCGGACTGGGACCAAAAAAAGGAACGGGTATTTTTGGGCAAAAAGGCCCACTACCCCCCCCCCCCTCTGCTCACTATTTCTCATGCACATACATGCAGGCACACAACATACACAACACACACGCTACACAGACTCACATACATGCAGGCACACAACATACACAACACACACGCTACACAGACTCACATACATGCAGGCACACAACATACACAACACAGCACTCACATACATGCAGGCACACAACATACACAACACACACGCTACACAGCACTCACATACATGCAGGCACACAACATACACAACACACACGCTACACAGACTCACATACATGCAGGCACACAACATACACAACACACACGCTACACAGACTCACATACATGCAGGCACACAACATACACAACACACACGCTACACAGACTCACATACATGCAGGCACACAACATACACAACACACACGCTACACAGACTCACATACATGCAGGCACACAACATACACAACACACACGCTACACAGACTCACATACATGCAGGCACACAACATACACAACACACACGCTACACAGACTCACATACATGCAGGCACACAACACACACTACACAGCACTCACATACATGCAGGCACACAACATACACAACACAGCACTCACATACATGCAGGCACACAACATACACAACACAGCACTCACATACATGCAGGCACACAACATACACAACACACACGCTACACAGACTCACATACATGCAGGCACACAACACACACTACACAGCACTCACATACATGCAGGCACACAACATACACAACACACACGCTACACAGACTCACATACATGCAGGCACACAACACACACTACACAGCACTCACATACATGCCGGCACACAACACACACTACACAGCACTCACATACATGCAGGCACACAACACACACTACACAGCACTCACATACATGCAGGCACACAACACACACTACACAGCACTCACATACATGCCGGCACACAACACACACTACACAGCACTCACATACATGCAGGCACACAACATACACAACACACACGCTACACAGACTCACATACATGCAGGCACACAACACACACTACACAGCACTCACATACATGCAGGCACACAACACACACTACACAGCACTCACATACATGCAGGCACACAACACACACTACACAGCACTCACATACATGCCGGCACACAACATACACTACACAGCACTCACATACATGCAGGCACACAACATACACAACACAGCACTCACATACATGCAGGCACACAACACACACTACACAGCACTCACATACATGCAGGCACACAACACACACTACACAGCACTCACATACATGCAGGCACACAACACACACTACACAGCACTCACATACATGCCGGCACACAACACACACTACACAGCACTCACATACATGCAGGCACACAACACACACTACACAGCACTCACATACATGCAGGCACACAACACACACTACACAGCACTCACATACATATGCAGCGAGGGAGTCACTATATGCAGCAAGGGAGTCACTATATGAAGCAAGGGAGTCACTATATGCAGTGAGGGAGTCACTATATGCAGCGACAGAGTCACTATATGCAGGGAGGGAGTCACTATATGCAGCGAGGGAGTCACTATATGCAGTGAGGGAGTCACTATATGCAGCGAGGGAGTCACTATATGCAGCGAGGGAGTCACTATATGCAGTGAGGGAGTCACTATATGCAGCGAGGGAGTCACTATATGCAGCCAGGGAGTCACTATATGCAGCGAGGGAGTCACTATATGCAGCGAGGGAGTCACTATATGCAGTGAGGGAGTCACTATATGCAGCGAGGGAGTCACTATATGCAGCGAGGGAGTCACTATATCCAGCGAGGGAGTCGCTATATGCAGTGAGGGAGTCACTATATGCAGCGAGGGAGTCACTATATGCAGTGAGGGAGTCACTATATGCAGTGAGGGAGTCACTATATGCAGCGAGGGAGTCACTATATGCAGCGAGGGAGTCACTATATGCAGCGAGGGAGTCACTATATGCAGCGAGTGAGTCACTATATGCAGCAAGGGAGTCACTATATGCAGCGAGGGAGTCACTATATGCAGCAAGGGAGTCACTATATGCAGCAAGGGAGTCGCTATATGCAGCAAGGGAGTCGCTATATGCAGCGAGGGAGTCACTATATGCAGCGAGGGAGTCACTATATGCAGCAAGGGAGTCACTATATGCAGCGAGGGAGTCACTATATGCAGCAAGGGAGTCACTATATGCAGCGAGGGAGTCACTATATGCAGCAAGGGAGTCACTATATGCAGCAAGGTAGTCGCTATATGCAGCAAGGGAGTCGCTATATGCAGCGAGGGAGTCGCTATATGCAGCGAGGGAGTCACTATATGCAGTGAGGGAGTCACTATATGCAGTGAGGGAGTCACTATATGCAGCGAGGGAGTCACTATATCCAGCGAGGGAGTCACTATATGCAGTGAGGGAGTCACTATATGCAGTGAGGGAGTCACTATATGCAGCGAGGGAGTCACTATATGCAGTGAGGGAGTCACTATATGCAGTGAGGGAGTCACTATATGCAACGAGGGAGTCACTATATGCAGCGAGGGAGTCACTATATGCAGCGAGGGAGTCGCTATATGCAGTGAGTGAGTTGCTATATGCAGTGAGTGAGTTGCTATATGCAGGGAGGGAGTCGCTATATGCAGCGAGGGAGTCACTATATGCAGCGAGGGAGTCACTATATGCAGAGAGGGAGTCACTATATGCAGCAAGGGAGTCACTATATGCAGCGAGGGAGTCACTATATGCAGCGAGGGAGTCACTATATGCAGCGAGGGAGTCACTATATGCAGCGAGGGAGTCACTATATGCAATGAGGGAGTCACTATATGCAGCGAGGGAGTCACGAGTCACTATATGCAGCGAGGGAGTCGCTATATGCAGCGAGGGAGTCGCTATATGCAGCGAGGGAGTCGCTATATGCAGTGAGGGAGTCACTATATGCAGTGAGGGAGTCACTATATGCAACGAGGGAGTCACTATATGCAGCGAGGGAGTCACTATATGCAGCGAGGGAGTCGCTATATGCAGTGAGGGAGTCACTATATGCAGTGAGGGAGTCACTATATGCAGTGAGGGAGTCACTATATGCAGGGAGGGAGTCACTATATGCAACGAGGGAGTCACTATATGCAGCGAGGGAGTCACTATATGCAGCGAGGGAGTCGCTATATGCAGCGAGGGAGTCGCTATATGCAGCGAGGGAGTCACTATATGCAGCGAGGGAGTCACTATATGCAGCGAGGGAGTCGCTATATGCAGCGAGGGAGTCACTATATGCAGCGAGGGAGTCACTAAATGCAGTGAGGGAGTCACTATATGCAGCGAGGGAGTCACTATATGCAGTGAGGGAGTCACTATATGCAGCGAGGGAGTCACTATATGCAGTGAGGGAGTCACTATATGCAGCGAGGGAGTCACTATATGCAGCGAGGGAGTCACTATATGCAGCGAGGGAGTCACTATATGCAGCGAGAGAGTCATTATATGCAGCGAGGGAGTCACTATATGCAGCGAGGGAGTCACTATATGCAGCGAGGGAGTCACTATATGCAGCGAGGGAGTCACTATATGCAGTGAGGGAGTCACTATATGCAGCGAGGGAGTCACTATATGCAGCGAGGGAGTCACTATATGCAGCGAGGGAGTCACTATATGCAGTGAGGGAGTCACTATATGCAGTGAGGGAGTCACTATATGCAGTGAGGGAGTCACTATATGCAGAGAGGGAGTCACTATATGCAGCGAGGGAGTCACTATATGCAGCGAGGGAGTCACTATATGCAGCGAGGGAGTCACTATATGCAGTGAGGGAGTCACTATATGCAGCGAGGGAGTCACTATATGCAGCGAGGGAGTCACTATATTCAGCGAGGGAGTCACTATATGCAGCGAGGGAGTCACTATATGCAGCGAGGGAGTCACTATATGCAGCGAGGGAGTCACTATATGCAGCGAGGGAGTCACTATATGCAGTGAGGGAGTCACTATATGCAGTGAGGGAGTCACTATATGCAGTGAGGGAGTCACTATATGCAACGAGGGAGTCACTATATGCAGCGAGGGAGTCACTATATGCAGTGAGGGAGTCACTATATGCAGTGAGGGAGTCACTATATGCAGTGAGGGAGTTGCTATATGCAGTGAGGGAGTCACTATATGCAGTGAGGGAGTTTCTATATGCAGCGAGGGAGTCACTATATGCAGCGAGGGAGTCACTATATGCAGTGAGGGAGTCACTATATGCAGCGAGGGAGTCACTATATGCAGTGAGTGAGTTGCTATATGCAGGGAGGGAGTCACTATATGCAGCGAGGGAGTTGCTATATGCAGCGAGGGAGTCGCTATATGCAGCGAGGGAGTCGCTATATGCAGTGAGGGAGTCACTATATGCAGTGAGGGAGTCACTATATGCAACGAGGGAGTCACTATATGCAGCGAGGGAGTCACTATATGCAGCGAGGGAGTCGCTATATGCAGCGAGGGAGTCACTATATGCAGCGAGGGAGTCACTATATGCAGTGAGGGAGTCACTATATGCAGTGAGGGAGTCGCTATATGCAGTGAGGGAGTCACTATATGCAGTGAGGGAGTCACTATATGCAACGAGGGAGTCGCTATATGCAGCGAGGGAGTCACTATATGCAGCGAGGGAGTCGCTATATGCAGTGAGGGAGTCACTATATGCAGCGAGGGAGTCGCTATATGCAGCGAGGGAGTCACTATATGCAGCGAGGGAGTCGCTATATGCAGCGAGGGAGTCACTATATGCAGCGAGGGAGTCACTATATGCAGTGAGGGAGTCACTATATGCAGCGAGGGAGTCACTATATGCAGCGAGGGAGTCACTATATGCAGCGAGGGAGTCACTATATGCAGTGAGGGAGTCACTATATGCAGCGAGGGAGTCACTATATGCAGCGAGGGAGTCACTATATGCAGCGAGAGAGTCATTATATGCAGCGAGGGAGTCACTATATGCAGCGAGGGAGTCACTATATGCAGCGAGGGAGTCCCTATATGCAGCGAGGGAGTCACTATATGCAGTGAGGGAGTCACTATATGCAGCGAGGGAGTCACTATATGCAGCAAGGGAGTCACTATATGCAGCGAGGGAGTCACTATATGCAGTGAGGGAGTCACTATATGCAGTGAGGGAGTCACTATATGCAGTGAGGGAGTCACTATATGCAGTGAGGGAGTCACTATATGCAGCGAGGGAGTCACTATATGCAGCGAGGGAGTCACTATATGTAGCGAGGGAGTCACTGTATGCAGGGAGGGAGTCACTATATGCAGCGAGGGAGTCACTATATGCAGCGAGGGAGTCACTATATTCAGCGAGGGAGTCACTATATGCAGCGAGGGAGTCACTATATCCAGTGAGGGAGTCACTATATGCAGTGAGGGAGTCACTATATGCAGTGAGGGAGTCACTATATGCAGTGAGGGAGTCACTATATGCAGCGAGGGAGTCGCTATATGCAGCGAGGGAGTCGCTATATGCAGCGAGGGAGTCACTATATGCAGCGAGGGAGTCGCTATATGCAGCGAGGGAGTCGCTATATGCAGCGAGGGAGTCACTATATGCAGCGAGGGAGTCACTATATGCAGCGAGGGAGTCACTATATGCAGTGAGGGAGTCACTATATGCAGCGAGGGAGTCACTATATGCAGTGAGGCAGTCACTATATGCAGCAAGGGAGTCACTATATGCAGCGAGGGAGTCACTATATGCAGCGAGGGAGTCACTATATGCAGCGAGGGAGTCGGTATATGCAGCGAGGGAGTCACTATATGCAGTGAGGGAGTCACTATATGCAGCAAGGGAGTCACTATATGCAGTGAGGGAGTCACTATATGCAGCAAGGGACTCACTATATGCAGCAAGGGAGTCACTATATGCAGCGTGGGAGTAACCATATGCAGTGAGGGAGTCACTATATGCAGTGAGGGAGTCACTATATGCAGTGAGGTAGTCACTATATGCAGTGAGGGAGTCACTATATGCAGCAAGTGAGTCACTATATACAGCAAGTGAGTCACTATATGCAGTGAGGGAGTCACTATATGCAGTGAGGGAGTCACTATATACACCAAGTGAGTCACTATATGCAGCGAGGGACTCACTATATGCAGCAAGGGAGTCACTATATGCAGCGTGAGAGTCACTATATGCAGTGAGGGAGTCACTATATGCAGTGAGGGAGTCACTATATGCAGCGAGGGAGTCACTATATGCAGCGAGGGAGTCACTATATGCAGCAAGGGAGTCACTATATGCAGCGAGGGAGTCACTATATGCAGCGAGGGAATCACTATATGCAGTGAGGGAGTCACTATATGCAGTGAGGGAGTCACTATATGCAGTGAGGGAGTCACTATATGCAGCGAGGGAGTCACTATATGCAGCGAGGGATTCACTATATGCAGCGAGGGAGTCACTATATGCAGCGAGGGAGTCACTATATGCAGTGAGGGAGTCACTATATGCAGTGAGGGAGTCGCTATATGCAGTGAGGGAGTCACTATATGCAGTGAGGGAGTCACTATATGCAGTGAGGGAGTCACTATATGCAGCGAGGGAGTCACTATATGCAGTGAGGGAGTCACTATATGCAGCGAGGGAGTCACTATATGCAATGAGGGAGTCACTATATGCAGCGAGGGAGTCACTATATGCAGCGAGGGAGTCATTATATGCAGTGAGGGAGTCACTATATGCAGTGAGGGAGTCATTATATGCAGTGAGGGAGTCATTATATGCAGTGAGGGAGTCACTATATGCAGCGAGGGAGTCACTATATGCAGTGAGGGAGTCACTATATGCAGCGAGGGAGTCACTATATGCAGCGAGGGAGTCACTATATGCAGCAAGGGAGTCACTATATGCAGCGAGGGAGTCACTATATGCAGCGAGGGAGTCACTATATGCAGCGAGGGAGTCACTATATGCAGCGAGGGAGTCACTATATGCAGCGAGGGAGTCACTATATGCAGTGAGGGAGTCACTATATGCAGCGAGGGAGTCACTATATGCAGCGAGGGAGTCACTATATGCAGCGAGGGAGTCACTATATGCAGCGAGGGAGTCACTATATGCAGCGAGGGAGTCACTATATGCAGAGAGGGAGTCACTATATGCAGTGAGGGAGTCACTATATGCAGTGAGGGAGTCACTATATGCAGCAAGGGAGTCACTATATGCAGCGAGGGAGTCACTATATGCAGCGAGGGAGTCACTATATGCAGCAAGGGAGTCACTATATGCAGCGAGGGAGTCACTATATGCAGTGAGGGAGTCACTATATGCAGTGAGGGAGTCACTATATGCAGTGAGGGAGTCACTATATGCAGTGAGGGAGTCACTATATGCAGTGAGGGAGTCACTATATGCAGTGAGGGAGTCACTATATGCAGTGAGGGAGTCACTATATGCAGCGAGGGAGTCACTATATGCAGCGAGGGAGTCACTATATGCAGCGAGGGAGTCACTATATGCAGCGAGGGAGTCACTATATGCAAAGAGGGAGTCACTATATGCAGCGAGGGAGTCACTATATGCAGCGAGGGAGTCACTATATGCAGCGAGGGAGTCACTATATGCAGTGAGGGAGTCACTATATGCAGAGAGGGAGTCACTATATCCAGTGAGGGAGTCACTATATGCAGCGAGGGAGTCAC
This sequence comes from Bombina bombina, assembly GCF_027579735.1. NCBI lineage: Eukaryota > Metazoa > Chordata > Amphibia > Anura > Bombinatoridae > Bombina > Bombina bombina. The sequence continues at coordinate 10,964,339 of NC_069503.1, read as the reverse complement.
TATATGCAGTGAGGGAGTCACTATATGCAGAGAGGGAGTCACTATATCCAGTGAGGGAGTCACTATATGCAGCGAGGGAGTCACTATATGCAGCGAGGGAGTCACTATATGCAGCGAGGGAGTCACTATATGCAGCGAGGGAGTCACTATATGCAGTGAGGGAGTCACTATATGCAGTGAGGGAGTCACTATATGCAGCGAGGGAGTCACTATATGCAGCGAGGGAGTCACTATATGCAGTGAGTGAGTTGCTATATGCAGTGAGGGAGTCACTATATGCAGCAAAGGAGTCACTATATGCAGTGAGGGAGTCACTATATGCAGCGAGGGAGTCACTATATGCAGTGAGTGAGTTGCTATATGCAGTGAGGGAGTCACTATATGCAGCGAGGGAGTCACTATATGCAGCGAGGGAGTCACTATATGCAGCGAGGGAGTCGCTATATGCAGCGAGGGAGTCACTATATGCAGTGAGGGAGTCACTATATGCAGCGAGGGAGTCACTATATGCCGCGAGGGAGTCACTATATGCAGCGAGGGAGTCACTATATGCAGCGAGGGAGTCACTATATGCAGCGAGGGAGTCACTATATGCAGTGTGGGAGTCACTTAAGGAATTAAATGCTTATAGGGCGTTTCCAGGAGAGAAGGGGACACACTCTTAACTTAACTATAAATTATAAACATGTGCAATAATAAATAAAGACAGACAACTTTGTAGTGGGTAAAATTTTGACCATCACAGGCAGGGCCGGACTGGGACCAAAAAAAGGAACGGGTATTTTTGGGCAAAAAGGCCCACTACCCCCCCCCCCCCCCTCTGCTCACTATTTCTCATGCACATACATGCAGGCACACAACATACACAACACACACGCTACACAGACTCACATACATGCAGGCACACAACATACACAACACACACGCTACACAGCACTCACATACATGCAGGCACACAACATACACAACACACACGCTACACAGACTCACATACATGCAGGCACACAACATACACAACACACACGCTACACAGACTCACATACATGCAGGCACACAACATACACAACACACACGCTACACAGACTCACATACATGCAGGCACACAACATACACAACACAGCACTCACATACATGCAGGCACACAACATACACAACACACAGCTACACAGACTCACATACATGCAGGCACACAACATACACAACACACACGCTACACAGACTCACATACATGCAGGCACACAACATACACAACACACACGCTACACAGACTCACATACATGCAGGCACACAACATACACAACACACACGCTACACAGACTCACATACATGCAGGCACACAACATACACAACACACACGCTACACAGACTCACATACATGCAGGCACACAACATACACAACACACACGCTACACAGACTCACATACATGCAGGCACACAACATACACAACACACATGCTACACAAACTCACATACATGCAGGCACACAACATACACAACACACACGCTACACAGACTCACATACATGCAGGCACACAACACACACTACACAGCACTCACATACATGCAGGCACACAACACACAATACACAGCACTCACATACATGCAGGCACACAACACACACTACACAGCACTCACATACATGCAGGCACACAACATACACTACACAGCACTCACATACATGCAGGCACACAACACACACTACACAGCACTCACATACATGCAGGCACACAACATACAGACAGTACACAACATTCACATACATGCAGGCACACAACATACACAACATACACGCTACACAGCACTCACATACATGCAGGCACACAACATACACAACACACACGCTACACAGCACTCACATACATGCAGGCACACAACACACACTACACAGCACTCACATACATGCAGGCACACAACACACACTACACAGCACTCACATACATGCAGGCACACAACACACACTACACAGCACTCACATACATGCCGGCAGACAACACACACTACACAGCACTCACATACATGCAGGCACACAACACACAATACACAGCACTCACATACATGCAGGCACACAACACACACTACACAGCACTCACATACATGCAGGCACACAACATACAGACAGTACACAGCACTCACATACATGCAGGCACACAACATACAGACAGTACACAACATTCACATACATGCAGGCACACAACATACACAACATACACGCTACACAGCACTCACATACATGCAGGCACACAACATACACAACACACACGCTACACAGCACTCACATACATGCAGGCACACAACACACACTACACAGCACTCACATACATGCAGGCACACAACACACACTACACAGCACTCACAGACATGCAGGCACACAACACACACTACACAGCACTCACATACATACAGGCACACAACACACACTACACAGCACTCACATACATGCAGGCACACAACACACACTACACAGCACTAACATACATGCAGGCACACAACACACACTACACAGCACTCACATACATGCAGGCACACAACATACAGACAGTACACAGCACTCACATACATGCAGGCACACAACATACAGACAGTACACAGCATTCACATACATGCAGGCACACAACATACAGACAGTACACAGCACTCACATACATGCAGGCACACAACATACAGACAGTACACAGCATTCACATACATGCAGGCACACAACATACAGACAGTACACAGCACTCACATACATGCAGGCACACAACATATAGACAGTACACAGCATTCACATACATGCAGGCACACAACATACAGACAGTACACAGCACTCACATACATGCAGGCACACAACATATAGACAATACACAGCACTCACATACATGCAGGCACACAACATACAGACAGTACACAGCATTCACATACATGCAAGCACACAACATACAGACAGTACACAGCACTCACATACATGCAGGCACACAACATACAGACAGTACACAGCACTCACATACATGCAAGCACACAACATACAGACAGTACACAGCACTCACATACATGCAGGCACACAACATACAGACAGTACACAGCACTCACATACATGCTTGCACACAACATACAGACAGTACACAGCACTCACATACATGCAGGCACACAACATACAGACAGTACACAGCATTCGCATACATGCAGGCACACAACATACAGACAGTACACAGCACTCACATACATGCAGGCACACAACACACACACACTACATAGCATTCACATACATGCAGGCACACAACACACACTACACAGCATTCACATACATGCAGGCACACAACACACACACACACACACACAGACACACTACACAACATTCACATACATGCAGGCACACAACACACACTACACAGCATTCACATACATGCAGGCACACAACACACACTACACAGCATTCCCATACATTCAGGCACACAACACACACACAGTACACAGCATTTAAATACATGCAGAAGCACAACACACACAGCATTCACATACATGCAGAAGCACAACACACACTACACAGCATACACATACATGCAGACACACAACACACACAGCATTCACATACATGCAGACGCACAACACACACACTACACAGCATTCACATACATGCAGTATCTCTCTACTACAGGCCACCAGTTGTCACCCTCCATCCTTGAAGCAAGCCCTTCCTATTTCCCAATTTAAAAGAGTTGTTAGGAACAACAGTGATCCAGCACAGACAAAAAAACAGCTACTTGAAATGAAGACTAGATTCCTACAACGTGGGTACTCTGAACAGCTTCTGGATCATCATTTGAAACAATTTTGGGACTTGACACAAGATGAGGCTTTACAAGCTACCACTAATAAAGATAGTTTTTATAGGATGACATACCTTACCACCTACACTGTTGACAAACAAGGGTTACCATTGGTCTTAAAGAAGGACTGGAATATTGTACTGTCGGACCTCACTCTGCCTTTTACCAATATGGGACCACCAAGAGTGAGCTTTAGAAGATCCAGATCTATTCAGGACACTCTGGTCCAAGTAGACCCTGTTGGTTGTTACAAAAGACAGACATGGCTCAACACACTGAAGTGGGGCTGCTACAAATTTCTGGGATGTACCACCTGTAATGGTTTAAGCTCTACACAATTCTTTGTACATCCTCATACCAACAAAAGGTTCACTATTAAACACCGGGTGACTTGTACCACTGAGTACATTGTATATCTCATCCACTGTCCATGTGGGTTGTACTATGTGGGCAAAACTATTGACGACCTACGGACCCGTATGGCCAACCACCGCACTGCCATTAGATCAGCGATTGACAAAAAACAGTCGGATCAACCAGTTGCTAGGCATTATGTACTGGTGGGCCATACGGTGTCAAACCTTAGGTACGTCATCATAGACCATGTCCCTAGATTAAACAGAGGAGGGGACAGGGCCAAACTACTTTTACAGAAAGAATCCAGGTGGATTTATACGCTTAATACCCTAACACCCAAAGGGTTAAATGTAAACTTGGATTGGCACTGTTTCCTCTAGATTAGCTCAATGGTCCTCATGTACAATATGGATATGACCTCTTTGCTATAATTTACCATTAGGTGGATATTTGATTGCTAACAATAATTTATATTTTTCTCCTAGGTTCTCATCTAATTAATTCTGACTAAGAATTGTTATCACAACCAGCAATTTAATTAATTGATTAATTTTTGCCCCACATGTCTCTTTATAATGTCTGCTCTAGTTTGCTTCCTGTAATATGCTAATGTACATTTCTTATGTGTCTCCATAGAATGGCATCTCTTGGTTACCCAGGCAACCTTTGGCACTGACAGTGCAGATGGGCAGGCCTGTTTTGTGTAAGCGCTGCTACGGTTGCTGTGAATGTGTACACCGGTTACCATGGCTACCCCCGGACCTGCGCAGTGGTGCAGCGAGAACGCCATGGATACTTCCGGTTTGGGCAGTTCACGCTTGGTGGAGGGTAAAGTATATATTTCACTTATTTTAAGGTATACATTATGGTCTGAGGACGGGGCTTATCACCCCGAAACGTCACTGTATAAGATTTGTATTAAATTACAATATTTTTTTTTTTTTTAAATATATTTTTTATTGAGGTTTTACAGAACAAACATATGACAGAAATCGCCTGTTAACAACATAAATGAAAAGTACAATTAAAATTGCGTAAGTTATTCCAAAAATTGTAACATATACAATAAGTAGGCTAATGAAACCTCGATTTTATGGTAGGTAGCGTAAATGACTGACCAGTTAGGAACCGACTCTCAGGCCATACGGCCTCTGAAAATAGAAGAAAACTGGTGGACAGATAAACAGCTTTTTTATGAGCTTCAAGATATGAGGGGGTGGGGGATATTCAGCGGGTAAGCACCGCTAAAAAAGGGGGGGGGACGTGTCGCAATAAGACTAAAAAACTTAACTAGCAATATAATGTATAGTAGGGTGGTTACTTGGCCCTCGATTTTGCAATATTTTCTATGAGGCCTTTCTCCTAAATCATCTAAGGGCTTTCTCAGGTCTCACCGTCTTAGAGACAGAGTAGATAAGGATAAGGTAAACATGTAAAATGTACTCAGGAGCTAGATAAAAATAAACAGACAGTAATGATATCTAAGAGCATTGATACAAACATCTCATGACCAGATAATAAACTACTGAACTAAGGATTGGCTATATATACAGTCGCTGTTAGAGCACAATATGAATGGGTTATAGTACCTTATAATATTAGGGCAAATAATTATTAAATTAAATTGCTAGCTGAGGTATAAGTTAAATAGGTACAGCTGGCCAAAACTACTCTTATATAAAGATAAATTAAGGCGTAGAAGTGGACTAAGTTATATTCTAGTCTTAAAAGAGCTATATGGGGTAAATACCCTAGCGTATTCTTCTAGCTAAGTGCATAGATCCCTCTGAAATTATAACCTTATATTTCCTCATATATATATAAGCTGTATGATATGACACCATAAATGTATAAAAATTTCAAATCTGCAGAGCTATATGGAATATGAGAGTAAGAAGGATCTTAATAAAAGCATGTAGTAAGGAGCTGCAACAAAATAAGGTCTCTTAAAGTCGTACCGCTCCCTTAGTAGGTGTGCTGGGGATATATAAGATATATTGTCCTGGAAGATATTATATGCGGGCTTAAAATTGGTTAAATGTGGGAGTGCAATCTATATTGGAGTATGAAATTGTTAGGAGAATATTGAACTTTTCACAGGTACACAAACATAACAGTGCATCAAAACAGGTTTACAATGCTCAATTATGGAAAACAGCTATCTAATCAAGATAGACAATAGAGATTAACAGGGCCAAATGGCAAAATACATTATAGTACATAGTGTCCTTTATTATGGATTTGTATAATCTCTGTTGGCCCAGTTTCCTAACTATTATTCAGAGAAAATGTAATGATATGGGCCCTTGATTTAAGACCATGTGGAAACACAATGATAAAGTACTGTGGTATATAAGAAGAATAAATAAATAAATCATATGAACCGTGAACATCAAAGTAATGTAGTGAACACTATCATAATAGCCTGGGGAAGGACAACCATGGTATGTATAGGTAGGTGCTTTAGAGGTAAAGCGGAAACCCTGGGGTTTAGGAATATGTTAGCTAAACAATATACCATTGAGAATAAGCAGATGATTGTGTGCCTACAATCACAATGACTCCTTCCATTCTACAGTTTCGGCCTCTGACTAAGGAACAAGGATTAGCATTAGTAATCATAGCAATAATGGAGAATAGCGTAACTATAATATTACAAGCCTCACTGCTTAAAATGGTTAGCGAAAATCTGTTGAGTCAAAATGATATTAAGCAATATGCCAACTCACCCAATAATATAATAACAGATGCTGCACCCCTAACTACTCTAGCACACATAATGTTAATTCTTTATACGTCTAAGACAATTAGCAAAGTACTTCTTTATGTCACTGAACTTGGCGCTTAATGGCGCCTGAGCAGGCATATATGTATAGAAAAAATGTTAAATGATACATTTATAACTCATCGAGCTTATATAGAAGATGGTTAAAGTTCCTCCATATTCCACAGGTGCATGGCCTCAATGTTCTCCTCTTGGCACTATATAAATGATGCCTTAGGGGAGATGGAGCAAATATTATCAGCTTGTCAGGCATGAACCATCTTTCTTCATTGCTATTTGTTTCTCACCATACCCTAGCAATTGTCCAGGGTGTGCTTGTACTCTTAGGCCTATATTGCAACAAGACATTGTGTTCTGGATACTGCTGAGATCACTATAGACCCTCCAGGAATATGTCAACATTCAATATTATGAATCCTGTATAGATTAGCCTATATTTGCGCAATAATACAAAACTGTGATAGCTATAAACCAATTGTATTAGTTGGGTACAATAACGGAGGCTAACAAAAATGGAGATGAGAGTAAAATCTTGCTTGGCTTCAAGTGTGTATAAGATTATGTCATGCTCTCTAAGTATACATCACAATCACACAAACAAAGAAAAAAAAACACAAAAAAAAACCCACATGTACAGCTGCCCTGTACCCTGTATCAACCGTTAAAGAAAACTACTAATGCAGTGCTATCTATATAGAACTGTGAACAAAAGTGAGCACTTCACTGAACATGCGGTGCAGTCTTAGGGCAAACAGTCAAGGGTCTCCTATCGCTCTGGGATGCTAATGAGAGCGCTGACAGTGTTGCCTTTATTAGGGGTTAACCAATTCCTGTTCGCCGTTGCGATATCTTGAGAACATATGTAGGGGGCCGCATACAACTAAAGCTACCTCTGCTGATGTGTGACTGGTAAGAGTGAATGTCCCGCCCGGTCACCATCCGTGTCCCATCACCTACCAAGCCAGTAGTTTGCTCTCCACCGCATCTACACCTCACCATCCCTCTGAATAGCTTGTGTTTGAGGGGTCTATAATAGTGAGCCATAAGAGTCTGAGCATAGAGTTCGCAAGAGCATAGCAAGCACCACTTATCTCTTGTTGCCGTTATGAGAGCTGATGGTGGACTACTATGTTTTTCCTTAGATCCGACTTCTGCCATGTGACAGTCTCCTCCGGCCCTCCACCAGAAGCCGGTCACAACTCCCGCGACAGGGGTTGAAGGGAATAGGCTAGAGCTTGTAGCTATACTCCTCAGCGTGTGAGTAGGTTCATCACCTTTCTCAAGTGGGCTCATTTGTGTGGTCTCATTCAGGTTATTTTCGTTTGTGGGTGCCTCCAGCGTTAAGATGGCCGCCTCCACGCAGGGCTCTCTCACTATAGACAATATGCTTTCAAAGTTCCTGTCCATTTTCTGCTCTATTTCGAGTAGCATCCGATATATGGTAAAGTTATCTTGATCCATGATCGCCGATTATATGTATCTAGGGTGTCCGCAGTATACTGGATGTTAGTCTAGGCTGGGAGGTTCGATATAAAGCTTGTTAGGCCATCTCTGACCACTTATGATTGAAACATGTCTCTGGGTTCGTTCATGCTGCATATGAAAACTTTTCTGTAAATAGCAGCTTCATATTAAATGTTGCTTAGCTTCTATGCTATAGAAGGTGTCACTTAGCAAAGATATTTGGCTAAAATCTTAGATATCTCTCAGAGCTCCAAAAATTGCGGCCATACTTGTTCCCAGCTCAGACACGCCCCCCAAATTACAATATTTTGCTAAGTCCCGGTGAGTGCATCCTTCTTTACTATGTATGCTGATCTCTGATGCACCCCGGGCATACCTAATCTTTATTGGAACAGTGAGTGAGCTCCGGAACTCTTTTTACATATTGACATTTAGCTCTAGCACCCTCCATTATATCGTTTGCCTCCTACCAAGTCCCTTCACTTTGGTTTTTGTTCACTTGTTTTGCTGCACTTGACTATGGCTGACACAGCACCTGTATATGACATGGACACTGATAATGATCCTGAGCAGGATATACCTGGGGCTACTATTTTCAATTTTACCCAAGAGGATGCAGATCGTATCAGATTTTCTGCACTACCAGCTAGAGACATTAAGGAACAACCAGATCATCTATATGCCAAATTACTTAAATTGAAAAAAAGGTGTACTGATTTGGCACTGCACAGCAGTTTTCTCTCTGAGTACCACCGTAGGATGTATATACCGAGAGGATTCAGGATAAAAAGTGTACCAACTATAGGTCGGAACAACACTGCTTTCTGTGTTAAATAGTGCAGCATATTGAACAAGTGTTCTCTAGACCTCATCCTCCTTGTGATTGAAGAGGTACGGACACTGATGCATACAGCAGAACAGGAGGTTCAGAAATTTGAAGAACAACACAAACTTACTCTGGAAACTGATACTGAGCATTACTGGCTCACCAAATTGGATCAACAAGTCACCCAATATCAGTTAGAATTGACCACCTTTAAAAATAGGAAATGGGATATGGTCACTGCTGACAACAAGGAGAAGCCCAGAGGAGAGGAGAGTCTATACTGATGCTCGCCAATGCAGACCTAGATATCGCAGACCCAGAAATCTTGATACAGTTGATTCCTCTGGGAATAGTTCTAAATCAGACGGGGCTACCATAGCACATATTGAACCCGGACCGAGCTCCCAAGGTGTCACCACACGGTCAAAAAACTCCAGGGGCGCAGGCCACACTGCCGGAGGGGGGGGGGGGGGGCGTAAGAGGAAGACCCCCCAGACCACCAAGATTTTGACCGAGGACATTGTAATCAATCTCAGCTCTTACAACTTGAACCCAGTTGAATTAGGTGTACTGAATAAAGGGCTGTCATTTATTCCTACTGCATATAACGATTCATTTACTTCCTTTCTGGACAATCAGAAGTTTGAACGAATCCTAAGATTGCGAGAGCATTTTGGGAATTGTAACACTGAGGTGCCCAAATTCAGACCAAAGGGGAAGTATGACCCCACCAGTACGAATGCCAGCATAAAAACATACAGCAGACTTATGGCTCAAGAAACAGTGATTGATATCCAGGGCAACCAGGGTCAATATCGCAACAATTTCTCACGTGAAGAAAGGAGGGCCTTGAAAAAACTACAAGACAATACTAGTCTTATTTTCCGTGAAGCAGACAAAGGCAGTGCTGTGGTGGTCTTGGACTACACTTACTACCGTGAAGAAGCTCTATCTCAGCTTAATGATTCTACCACCTACAGACAATTACCAGGGGATCCTGTATGGATTTACAAAAAAGTAAGTTGATATCTCTTTACAAAGTGCATTAACTGAAAACATGATTGATGCACAACTCTCGGGGGTTCTTAACAGTAACATTTCCCAGGACACCGGTATTTTATACACTGCTGAAGGTGCATAAACATGCATCTTTACCCCCGGAGAAACCGATAGTTTCGGCTATTGGATCGCTGCTACAGCCTATAGCCACCTATCTTGATTCACTGCTACAACCTTTTGTCCGGAACATGCCATCTTTTTTTGCTGGACTCTATGGCTCTTATTCAGGAATTGAAGGGTCTTGATAATCTGAAGGGGACCGAATTACTAGTTACTCTTGACGTGGTAAGTCTCTATACCCCACAGTCAGGGTATTGAGGCAGTATGTAACCACCTATGTAGATACCCCTACGTTGGACCCAGGATAGAATTAATTCTGGAATTACTACATCATTGTCTTACTAAGAACTACTTTCGCTTCGAAAATTTGTTCTATCTGCAGTTATTGGGGACGGCGATGGGGTCAAGTGTGGCCCCGTTGTACGCCAACCTCTACATGGCTGAATTCGAGCAATTTCAGACAGATCTATTTAGCCATCCAAATATCAAGATGTTTTGTCGCTATATAGATGATCTTTTCCTGATCTGGGATGGTTCTACACAGGATTTGGAAATGTGGTTTCAATTGTTGAATGGAACACGATCCAACCTACAGTTCCAAATGCAGCACAGTGAAACATCTGTAGATTTCTTGGTCTTAAGAATCTATAAAGAACAATACTGACTATCCACTACTCTATTTTGCAAGGCCACAGACCGTTACTCTCTACTACAGGCCACCAGTTGTCACCCTCCATCCTTGAAGCAAGCCCTTCCTATTTCCCAATTTAAAAGAGTTGTTAGGAACAACACTGATCCAGCACAGACAAAAAAACAGCTACTTGAAATGAAGACTAGATTCCTACAACATGGGTACTCTGAACAGCTTCTGGATCATCATTTCAAGCAATTTTGGGACTTGACACAAGATGAGGCTTTACAAGCTACCACTAATAAAGATAGTGTTGATAGGATGACATACCTTACCACCTACACTGTTGACAAACAAGGGTTACCATTGGTCTTAAAGAAGGACTGGAATATTGTACAGTCGGACCTCACTCTGCCTTTTACCAATATGGGACCACCAAGAGTGAGCTTTAGAAGATCCAGATCTATTCGGGACACTATGGTCCAAGTAGACCCTGTTGGTTGTTACAAAAGACAGACATGGCTCAACACACTGAAGTTTGGCTGCTACAAATGTCTGGGATGTACCACCTGTAATGGTTTAAGCTCTCCAAAATTATTTGTACATCCTCATACCAACATAAGGTTCACTATTAAACACTGGGTGACTTGTACCACTGAGTACATTGTATATCTCATCCACTGTCCATTTGGGTTGTACTATGTGGGCAAAACTATTGACGACCTACGGACCCGTATGGCCAACCACCGCACTGCCATTAGATCAGCGATTGACAAAAAACAGTCTGATCAACCAGTTGCTAGGCATTTTGCACTGGCGGGCCATATGGTGTCAAACCTTAGGTACGTCATCATAGACCATGTCCCTAGATTAAACAGAGGAGGGGACAGGGCCAAACTACTTTTACAGAAAGAATCCAGGTTGATTTATACGCTTAATACCCTAACAACCAAAGGGTTAAATGTAAACCTGGATTGGCACTGTTTCCTCTAGATTAGCTCAATTGTCCTCATGTACAATATGGATATGACCTCTTTGCTATAATTTACCATTATGTGGATATTTGATTGCTAACAATAATTTATATTTTGCTCATAGGTTCTCATCTAATTAATTCTGACTAAGAATTGTTATTGCAACCAGCAATTTAATTAATTGATTAATTTTTGCCCCACATGTCTCTTTATAATGTCTGCTCTAGTGAGCTTCCTGTAATATGCTAATGTACATTTCTTATGTGTCTCAATAGAATGGCGTCTCTTGGTTACCCAGGCAACCTTTGGCACTGACAGTGCAGATGGGCGGGCCTGTTTTGAGTAAGTGCTGCTACAGTTGCTGTGAATGTGTACACTGGTTACCATGGCTACCCCCGGACCTGCGCAGTGGTGCAGGGAGAACGCCATGGATACTTCCGGTTTCGGCAGTTCACGCTTGGAGGGTAAAGTATATATTTCACTTATTTTAAGGTATACATTATGGTCTGAGGACGGGGCTTATCAACCCGAAATGTCACTGTATAAGAGTTGTATTAAATTACAATATTATATATAGGGGGATTGGCAAAGTTTGGTCTGGGGGGCCAAGTACAACCTAGTGGCAGAGGTATAACAACTCTGACCCCTTTCAAATTTTACATTTAAGAAAATACAGAAGCAAAACACTAAGGAATATGTATAATAATAATATGACTGTTTAAAAATAGAATGTATTGTGCTATCAGGTATTTGTTTTTAATATAGACAGTAAGTTATAATGATACAAAATAAGTGTGTGTGTATATATATATATATATATATATATATATATATATATATATATATATATAAATATACACACAGCATCTGAAGGACATCCTTTTTTATATATCACCTCTAGGACTTTCTTTTATATATAGCACCACAAGGATTAACTCTCAAGTGAAACCTTTAAACACAGCACCTATAGTTAACCCTTTTCCTCACAGCCAACATAGCACCTATAGAACTCTCTTCCCTCTTATTGGGCTCTATTTATCATTCCAATTCTCCTATATTTTCTCCTAAAAGTTCTCATGAGAAATAATTCTATTTATCATTCAAAAATTCTACTAAAATTGGGCAAGTTCGACTGTAAAATTCTCCTACTCTGTTCTAACTCTCCTTGGGGAACATGTTCTCCAAATAAAGGGTTAAATTGGATCTTTTTAGTTGTATTTCATACAATTCTCCTACTTACAAATTTATCATTTATATTCTCCTGTGGAGGACTGGAAATTCTCCTGAAAGTTCCTGCAGTAAAGTTCTCCATAGCTACAGTGGAGCGCAGCATTAGAAATCTATTCTCTACCAGTTGTAGACGCAGTTACACACAAAAAGGGCTGCAAAAATGATCTATAACAAAGCACAATAATAATAATGGTTATTGGAGCGCAATAATAATTTATGATGGAGTAAAAAAATATATAATGGAGCAGCAAAATAATATATAACAGAGCACAAAAATAGACAACTAGTACGCTAGTGACAAAAGGTCAAATGAAAACTACTAAAAAATATGATTAATATGACAATAAGCAAATATATCAAATATATCAAAATGTACAATATAATATCAGTGAACCAGTGTATAAGGGTATACAGACTGATAGTCCAATGGGTAATGGACGATGATGTAACAGTCCTGTTAATACAGTTCCAGATGGTCTCAAATTATGTGCATCCAAAGCAGTCGGCCGCTCCTCCCGGCAGTCGTGCCGCGACACAGATCAAGAGAATCTAAACAAATCAAAATAGAGGGCGCCACATAGTGCAGATCATAAACAACTTCAAAACAGATACAAGAAGAGCAGAAGAAACATACTCACAAGATGTAAAATACCAGCAGTCTGGAACAACCCGTCGTCCGGTAGACCAATTGATGGTGTCACAAAGGGGATCCTCGTCTCACCAGGGAGAGTCCGGGGCCCTCCACTTGGAAGGGTTAAGAGTGTAGAATTTATAGCTCCAAAATGGTGTAGAAATTCCAGGATCAAGGAAATGATAGGTCGGCAGCAAATGGAGAGTTAAAAATATATATAGCCTGATGAAACAGTGTGTTACACTGAGAAACGCGTTGCTGTTGTTTTTATCTTCAACAATACATTTTTAAGTTCTTTTAACTCTTTAAAACAAAAAAGCCCCCCAAAATAAAAACACCCCTTAACCTAACAATAAACTACCAATAGCCCTAAAAAGGGCCTTTTGTAAGGCATTGCCCTAAGTTAAACAGCACTTTTACCTAAAAATTACAAAGTCCCCCAAACAGTAAACCCCCCCAAAATAAAGAAACCGAAGTCTAAAAAAACCTAAGCTACCCATTGCCCCTAAAGGGGAATTTGCATGGGCATTGCCCTTACTGCCCATCCCTAATCTAAATAAAAAAAACACCCCAAAAAAACCTCACACTAACCCCAGAAAATCTACTCACAGTTCCTGAAGTCCGGACATCCATCTTCATCCAGGCAGCTACATCTTCATCCATCGCGGGGGCATCTCCTATCTTCATCCCTGTGGCGACATCTGCATACGCTGTCGTCATTTATCATTGCACCAGCAGTTCTTGTGAGCTGCTGGTGCAATGCCGCCCCCTGCAGATTTGAGGACAATCGGCCACTAGCAAGGGGTGTGAATCAACCTGATCGTCTTCGATCGGGTTGATTTCTGTCCGCAGCCTTAGAGCAGGCGGACAAGTTATGGAGCAGCTTTCCTGAATACCAATAATTTATTTTCTTTCGTATGGCATAGAAAGCCCACGGCATCATTTCAATTACTAGTGGGATATTCAACTCCTGGCCAGCAGGAGGAGGCAAAGAGCACCCCAGCAAAGCTGTTAAGTGTAACTTCCCTTACACATAATCCCCAGTCATTCTCTTTGCCTCTGTCAATGGAGGATGTGAGAAGTTGGTGTCTGAAGATATTTAATCCTTTTAATGGGTACTTTTCCCTGCAAGCAAGGATTGGGGTCTAGCTGTGTCCACACCAATCTCTTTAGTAAGAGAAGTGGTGGCTTTTAGCAGTTAAAAGGTGGCAAGGTTGTCTTTGCTTTACTTTTAACACTTTGTTACCCCTTTGTAGAAAGCCAGAGTTGGTTACTCTGTTCTTTCTTTTCCTACAGGTCCATGACAGGGAGTAAAGCGCCTGCCACACCTAAGGATCAGCATCTATCATGCAGTTGGATCTAAGGTAAGTGCCTTCTAGGTACAGAAGGACAGCAGCACTTATTATTATTATTATATTATTATAATTATCAGATCCTTATCAGATCCTTTTTGGGACATAATAATACTTATCAGTTAAGGATTCATATTGGGGACAATATATTTGGTACTTATAATACAGTGTGAGACTTAGGGGCACTTGGCTAAGGGATACAAAGGGTTAATGGTATCTTTCTTTAAAGGTTTATTTATTGCACTTGATGGGACTTATCTGATTTCAAACAGGAAAGCCGTTTTTTAACTGTGAGTTATTTCGCACATTTTTTTCACTGTTGAAAAAAATAGATGGCGCAGTTATTTTAGTCCCGCCCACATGACGCCCGCACTTCTGGTTTATTGGAGCGGAGCCGTTGAGGAGGATAGTGAACCTTTGCTACGCAGCTAGAGGCTTCTCGTGTTGGCTTTGTTTCTAACATCTACCCGCATCATTTAAGAGGAGAGACTCTCTGCAAAAGAGTTCTGTTTTTTCCTCTTACTAGTGGGGTGTCTCTTTTGGCTGGTAGGAGTCTCAGGCATTCTGAGGTTGTTTCAATATAAACAACCTTTTATATTTGTTATTAAAATTTGGTTTTTAATTTTCATATTAATTTTTAGTATTTAAAATGGCTTTATTTATTTATTTATTTTCCACCTACCTACACTTATTAACCCCTAATCTGCCGCTCCCAGCATCGCCGCCACTATACTAAAGTTATTAACCCCTAAACCTAACCCTAAGTCTAACCCTAACACCCACTAACTTTAATATAATTTAAATAAAACAAAACACATTTACTACTATTAAATAAATTAATCCTATTTAAAACTAAATACTTACCTGTAAAATAAACCCTAAGCTAGCTACAATATAACTAATAGTTACATTGTAGCTAGCTTAGGTTTTATTTTTATTTCACAGCTAAGTTTGTATTTATTTTAACTAGGTACAATAGTTATTAAATAGTTATTAACTATTTACTAGCTACCTAGTTAAAATAAATACAAAAGTACCTGTAAAATAAAACCTAACCTGTCTTACACTAACACCTAACCTTACACTACAATTAAATAAATTACATTAATTAAATACAATTAACTAAATTACAAAAAAAATAAACACTAAATTACACAAAATAAAAAAGAAATGATCAAATATTTAAACTAATTACACCTAATCTAACTGTAATCTGAGAAAAAATCACAAAGAGAGAGGGCGCCTCCTAGTGCAACACTGTGCGAATGGTTGTAATAACAGGTCAGGTAGATAATGTAATACTCACAAAATGAGCAGCACCCATGTGCTAAATGATGCAGGCTGGGGAATTAACAGTGACCCAGCTACACTGATCCTGCAGCAGGATGCCCAGGTACTCCAGAGAATTAGCAAAGCTCAGGCTTCCAAAGAGTAGTTAATATGATTTATTTAAAAGTGAGGATATGCAATATATCCAAAGCATGGAAATAACAACAAATGTTTAAAAACAGTTGCAACGCATTTTCTCAGCCAGACTGGCATCTGTCTTAACAGTGGAAGCTCTGGCTGTTTATAACAAAATAAAACAACTCACCCCACCTACAACCCTCCCCCAACCCCATGTTAAAACAATTAAGCTAATTAACATTTGACTATTGACAGTAAGTAAATATACCCATGATGAAAGGATTACAATGAAAAAACACACATACTATGATCCCCTGCAAACAATGAATGGTTACAATAAAATAATGACAATATTTCCCAATTTGATACAAAAGGTGAAAAAACTATACATCTACAATAGCATGAGATCACATTTTGTATCAAATTGGGAAATATTGTCATTATTTTATTGTAACTGTCAATAGTCAAATGCTAATTAGCTTAATTGTTTTAACATGGGGTTGGGGGAGGGTTGTAGGTGGGGTGAGTTGTTTTATTTTGTTATAAAAAGCCAGAGCTTCCACTGTTAAGACAGAGGCCTGATGAAACAGCCAGTCTGGCTGAGAAACGCGTTGCAACTGTTTTTAAACATTTGTTATTTCCATGGTTTGGATATATTGCATATCCTCACTTTTAAATAAATCATATTAACTACTCTTTGGAAGCCTGAGCTTTGCTTATTCTCTGGATTACCTGGACCCAACATCCTGCTGCAGGATCAGTGTAGCTGGGTCACTGTTAATTCCCCAGCCTGCATCATTTAGCACATGGGTGCTGCTCATTTTGTGAGTATTACATTATCTACCTGACCTGTTATTACAACCATTCGCACAGTGTTGCACTAGGAGGCGCCCTCTCTCTTTGTGATTTTTTTCACAGATTACAGTTTCGTTAATCCGGTATCACGAGAGGAGCTGCTTACCACATTGGAGGACTTATTCAGATGAACTTTTATAACAGAAGTATCTTTTTCAAACTCATTTACACTGGACTCTCTTTGATTAGATTTCCACATTGGAACTCAGCTAGGCTTACCAATATAGTATAATGTATAATTAATATCTAACTACTGCACAGTTATTATATATTAGCAGCCAATGTATTTTATTGCTATACCAACTGAACTTAGACTGAGATATTGTTAATTGGATCATATATTTTTAAACTTTTTCTTATAATAGTTCAAATTATCATTAAGAATTTGCTCTTATAGTTATTTTTCAATTATTTGTTTTGCTCTTATTTTTTAAGTAGGGTATTTATCAGTTTTGGCTTACTTTTTTAGGCATAAGGCCTTTGTTGATACACTCAGATTTTGTTTCAGTCTTTAGCGCCCCCTGTGGTTGCACACTTTAGGTGATAGCAACAGTTTGGTTACACCTAATCTAATAGCCCTATCAAAATAAAAAGCCCCCCCAAATAAAAAAACCCTAGGCTAAACTAAACTGCCAATAGCCCTTAAAAGAAAGCAGCTCTTTTACCTGTAAAAAAAAAAATACAAACAACCCCCAATAATAAACCCTACCACCCACACAACCAAACCCCCCAATTAAAATCCTATCTAAAAAACCTAAGCTCCCATTGCCCTGAAAAGGGCATTTGCATGGGCATTGCCCAAACCCTAAGCTAAAAATAAAACCCACCCAATAAACCCTTAAAAAACCTAACACTAGCCCCCGAAGATCAACTTACAGTTTTTGAAGACCGGACATCTATCCTCATCAAGCCGGGAGAAGTCTTCATTAGATACGTGCATGATCGAAAAATTTGTTTTGTTTCGGCTCGGATCGATTCGGACGTTTTCGAATTTCGTTTCGGATCGATTCGAATTCGGAAAACTTCGAATGAATTCGTTACGGATTCATTTCAAAATCATTCGGATTCGAAAAAATTCGGCTGGATTCGGTTCGGTTCGGAAATTCGGAATTTCGGTATGTGTGCTGTGTATTAGACTAGTATTATGTACTGTATATTAGGTGTAACCCATAGCAGAGTGATATAACCTAATATACTGTACAATACTAGTGTAATCCATGTCCATCCGAATTTACTGAATAAATCCAAACTAATTCGGATTTATTCGGTAAATTCGGCAGCATTTTAATTCGGAAATTCGGTTCGATCCGAATCTCTGAATTTTCCGAATTTTCCGAATTTCCGAATCGAACCGAACCGAATTGCACGTCTAGACTTCATCCAAGCGGGCAGAAGTCCTCAACGATCCAATCAGCCAATAGGATTGAGCTTGCATTCTATTGGCTAATTGCGTAAAGGACCTATCCTCCTTGGGAGTTATTGTACCAGTTCCTCTAAAGGAACAAGGTCTAGGAATTTATTCAAATCTATTTGTGGTTCCCAAAAAGGAGGGAACTTTTCGTCCCATCCTAGATCTAAAGTGCCTAAACAAATTCCTCAGGGTTCCATCCTTCAAGATGGAAACTATTCGTTCCATTGGTCCAGGAAGGTCAATTCATGTAGACAATAGACCTGAAGGACGCTTAGTTACACATTCCTATTCACAGGGATCATTAACAGTTTCTAAGGTTTGCATTTCTGGACATGCATTTCCAGTTTGTTGCCCTTCTGTTTAGTCTTGCCACAGCTCCCAGAATATTCACAAAGGTTCTGAGAGCAATGTTGGCAGTGATCAGATCCCAGGGAATTGCTGTGGCACCTTATCTAGATGACATCCTGGTCCAGGCATCATCTTTTCAACTAGCAAAATCTCATACAGAGATGTTGTTGTCTTTTCTACGTTCTCACGGGTGGAAGGTGAATCTGGAAAAGAGTTCTCTAGTTCCATCTCCAAAGGTGTTTTTCCTGGGCACACTCATAGATTTCCTGTCCATTAAGATTTTTCCCGATGGAGGTCAGAAAATCCACACTTCTTGCTTCCTGCCTTTCCCTCCAGTCTGCTTCATGGAGGTGATTGGTCTGATGGTGACTTCAATGGACATCATTCCTTTTGCTTGGTTCCATCTGTGACCACTGCCGCTTTGCATGCTCTGCAATGGAACGGAAACCATGCAGATTTATCGCACAGGATAAATCTGGACCCTCTAACAAGAAATTCTCTCTCGTGGTGGATTTCACAGAACCATCGGTCTCGGGGGACTTGCTTCCTGAGACCTTCCTGGGTTATTGTGACTACTGACGCCAGCCTGTCAGGCTGGGGAGCTGTTTGGGGTTCTCTGAAGGCTCAGGGCCTGTGGTCTCGGGAAGAGTCTTCTCTTTCCATAAACATCTTGGAGTTGAGAGCAATCTTCAATGCCCTGTCAGCGTGGCCTCAATTATCTTTAGTCCAGTTTATCAGATTCTACTGGGACAACATCATCAGAGTTCCTTGACCATGAAGGAGGTGACTCGCATTCTGCAGTGCCATCCACATTCCGGGAGTGGACAATTGGAAAGCAGATTTTCTGAGCAGACAGACCTTTCATCCTGGAGAGTGGGCTCTCCATTCGGAAGTGTTCTCCCAGATAACCCTCAGGTGGGGGTTCGGGAGTTGGATCTGATGGCGTCCCGTCAAAACGCCAAGGTTCCAAAGTACGGTTTAAGGTCAAGAGATCCTCAAGCTTGTGACAGACCCCTCTGTCAACCTCCCTACGGATTATGGATTCAGGCATTATGTTAAGTCACCCTGTGCCCATTATAGGTACAGGGTTCAAATCCAACAGTACTGGAGGGGTTAAACTTCAGTTTTGAGTAACTGTTGTTGGAGGGGTTAACTTCAGTTTTGAGAAACTGTTTTGTCTAAGACAGTTGGAGTTGTTTTTAAACCAGAAGTAAGCAGGAGAAGGAATATAATCAAGTATCTGAGCAAAAGGACCTGATTTTAAAGAAAGCACAGAGCTCTGAGAGTTGAAGGAGAGTGTCAACCAGGTGGGAGACCTGCATAAATACCGGACATATAGTCCTCAATGAAATAGATTCTGTTTTACCCTCAAGACGGAGCTTGGTCTCGTGTTTGTGGGGAAATTAACTGGATTTGTGTGTTGCTGTTCCCATATTCAGGGCATCTTTCATCTGGTATTAACCCTCCATAACAGGGTTATACCATAACATTGGTGGCAAGCGACGGGATGGTCCTCATCGCCCAGAAGAGCAACTACACATCCGGACCTAATGGAATACTGTATGAAAGGCTGAAAAGAGCCACCCTTAAAGACCTGCTAGAACAACGGGGCCGACAGCCCAGTAACCTCAGGAAGAGGGAGATTATTACAATACTGACTGAGATGGATTGAGTACCAGGGCCCAAAGGAACCAATGAGCCCAGCATATCAGACAGAACCCCCGAAGAAGCAAGCTTTGACTGGGCGGTTAAAATAAGACTGGCACATTATGGCCCCAACCCGACTGCCGAAATTATCGATCGGGTCATAGCAGCCGTGGAGGCCAACCTACTTTGCCAAAGCGGTGCTGCAGCAGCTCAAGTCACAGCAACCCCAGTGGAAAAGAGAAAAGTACATTTTGCAGCTTTTAAAAACTTCATTGAAACAGAAGGAGAGATTGATGGGTACCTTGCGGATTTTGAGAGACAATGTGCACTACACAAGGTACCCGCAGAGGACTGGGTCACAATATTATCCGGAAAATTATCCGGCCGGGCCAGCGAGGCTTTTCGGGCCATTCCAGATGAGGAAGTCAGGGATTATAATGTTGTAAAAAAGGCTCTGCTCTCCAGGTATGCGATTACACTGGAGGCATACAGGAGACGGTTCAGAGACACTGTTAAACTAGCTGGAGATTCCTATGTCGAGTGGGCATATAAGGTGCACCGCACAGCAGCTCACTGGATAGCGGGGTGCCAAGCCGTATCTGGGGAAGAGGTGCTGCAGCTATTCCTGTTGGAACATTGCTTCGACAAGTTATCCACAGGAGTTAGAGAGTGGGTTCGGGACTGTAAACCCTCCACCCTGCATGAAGCTGCTCGCCTGGCAGATGAGTATACGGATGCCCGCAAACTGGACACTGCTACCACTAAGATCCCTGCCAGAGTGGAGTACAGACCCACAGTCACCCTAGCAGCTACCAGTTACCAACCCCCGGTGCACCGCTCTACCACACCGCCTTCAGCCACAAACTATCCTCAGACAGCCCGGTTCAACTCACGGGATTACTCACAGCCTATTCGGTGCTTTGGATCTAAGCAACTAGGGCACAAAAGACCAGAGTGTCCCCTAAACACAGCGAACCAAGCACAGTCCTGGAGGAGACCCGCCGGCGGAAACCCACGTAACCCTCAGCCTGCTGCCCACTGCGTAGAGGAGGAAGAATGCTGAGGCATCCTACATGAAGCAGACCCCATGCAAGCTGCCCACTGGGATAACCGTTAACAGCACCGACAACTGGTTAAAGTGAATGGGAAGGAGGTCAGTGGTCTACGGGATACTGGTGCTACCATGACCTTTCTCCAAAAGAACTTGGTGTCTGAGAACCAGCACACCGGAGACACTGTGGCTGTGAGGGTAGCAGGGGGCGCTTTGTTCCGCCTACCTGTTGCCCGGGTACATTTGGATTGGGGAGTGGGCTCTAGACATGTGAATGTGGGGGTCATGAAGGACTTACCAGCTGATGTTCTCCTTGGAAGTGACTTGGCCCCCCTTGTTTCTGCCTACGCTCCCATGGGTCCTTCTGATGTTAACCCTGTGACTACCCGTGCCCAGATCCGTGCCGCAGAGACTGACCCACCTGCTGCTGAGCCCCAGGACACTGAGCTCAGTAAATCTCTGTCCACTATTGATACGTGGAAGTCCCGTTACAATGCGCTGATGAAGGAGAAGAGTCAAGTAGAGGATGGAATGGTCACGTTAAACAATCACGTAAAGGTGCTAGCGGGAGAGGGAGAAAAGAGGAGCGCAGAGGAAAAAGCGCGTTTAGAACGGAAATATCTGCTAGACAAGCTGCACCGACAGACCGCAGAAAACACCAGCTTCAGAGTGGAACATGAAACATTAAAGAAAAACTTAGCGGCACTGGAGGAGAAGCTGACGCTGGCTCATAGTGAGTTGCAGCAACTCAAGGGCACCCTACATCAGTATGAAGGACTTGTGGATCCCTATAAAGAGCAGGTACAAAAAACTCATAAAGAAGCCGATGAGATTTGTCTCCAACTGGAAAGAAGCGTCTCTGAAAACAAAAACTTGAAGGAATGTTTAGCCCTGGTCTGGGCACTGAAGAAGTTGAACCCTTATTTATACGGACGGGAATTCTCTCTCATAACGGGAATACAGATGGATTGTCCCGGCAAACTGACATTCCTACCACCTCCTAGTCCGGTCATCCCCAAGTTGACCCGCCAAAGGGTCAAGCCAGGTCTGCCGGAGTGTCCCACCAGGAGGGGGCCATGTGATATACCCCTCTGTCAACCTCCCTACGGATTATGGATTCAGGCATTATGTTTAGTCACCCTGTGCTCATTATAGGTACAGGGTGCAAATCCAACAGTACTGGAGGGGTTAACTTCAGTTCTGAGTAACTGTTGTTGGAGGGGTTAACTTCAGTTTTGAGTAACTGTTTTGTCTAAGACAGTTGTAGTTGTTTTTAAACCAGAAGTAAGCAGGAGAAGGACTATAAACAAGTATCTGAGCAAAAGGACCTGATTTTAAACAAAGCACAGAGCTCTGAGAGTTGAAGGAGAGTGTCAACCAGGTGGGAGACCTGCATAAATACCGGGCATATAGCCCTCAATAAAGTAGATTCTGTTTTACCCTCAAGACGGAGCTTGGTCTCGTGTTTGTGGGGAAATTAACTGGATTTGTGTGTTGCTGATCCCGTATTCAGGGCATCTTTCATCTGGTATTAACCCTCGATAACAGGGTTATACCATAACAAAGCTGTTCTGATAGATGCTCTAGCAGTTTCTTGGATGTTATCTCTGACATATCTGCTTCCTCCGTTTGCTCTCCTTCCACGAGTCATTGCTTGTATCAAACAGGAGAGAGCATCAGGGCCTCAATCTGATATAAATCGTCGCCCGCAAAAGCAGGCGACGCCAAATTTTGCACGGGTTTGGTATCCTATATACGGCATAACTTAGAAGTTATGCGCATATATTTCTGCCTTCGCCCATCATTTTTTGGCCCATAGACTGACATACAAAACACGAGCAGTTTGGTATCCAATATACAGCGTAAGGACTTACGCACGCAGATTTCAGAAAATCTACTCCATTCTCATCTCGTCACAAATTGCAGCCGCAGGAGCCCTTGCACTGACTAAAAAAACAATGTAACTCCCTGGAAGCCTTAACAAACACATACATTTAGGCAACATCTCAAGGTTAAAGGGATAGTATACTATGATATTTCTTTTTTAAGGTTTATTTGTGTATTTGAAATAGTCAAATGGATTGAGCTTGTAGGTACTTTATCACATTGGGGACATATACTTGCTTATTTACTGTAAATTGGATTACCTAGCCAAATCCCAGAGACATATCACTGCCTTGATAGCGTACATTAACGTAAGCCTTACTCCCTTGACAAATAAGAGTATTGCCCTCACGGCACACAAATATTCTAACTGCCAGGCATTCCGCCGCCCTGCCAGCGGCCGAGGTAGCGTGGCGTGCTGAGCGTTATTGCTGTAGAGGCAAATGAGGTCTAAGTAGCATAAAGTATGGGCTTGGGTTTATCTGACGGGTCAAACCACGTACACTAAATACATAAAATGTCAGTAGTAGTGTTACAGATCTACTATACTATGAGCTCATATACTTTGAGGTACATCCAACAATAATAAGTGAGTTATCTTCTTAAATATTAATTCCAAGCCTAAACAATAATAGCTCCTTGACTTTCAAAAAGTTTTTAAGACCCCTACCTACTTAATCTAAGGCTACCCTATACAACACTCACAGGTTTGTAGTAGGAAATATGGAAAATGGGTAAGAAAGAACTGGTAACTCCAATATATCACGCAGACACTCCTCAGATCATAGTCCTGCCTCTTGCAATAGATATAGGCTAGTATAATTAATCGATGCCTACAGACAAAACTAACTACGCTCAGACTATAAGCTTCCCCCTCACATTTAAGTTTTAGCTCGCTCAGCAATGGACTCCCACATATTAGACAAGCGCCTTTTAGTTCAACTTTAGAAGACATATTTGTGCTAAACACTCGCCTTTAGAGAATTATGTCTATATTATAATGTCTACACAGTACATTTCTATAACTGACCCCAGAGCGTCCTGTTTTCTCCATATCTTGTAAGTTGGTAATCCTGCCATTTCATCTATAATATACCGCCTAGTCTAGGAGGGTTACATTTGCGGCTTATCTAGTCTATGCCGCACCTCTATACTTTTTCACTATTACCTACAAATCCAAGATGCTAAATAATGTTTTTCTTTCTTACCTTGAGTTATACCTAGGTTAGGCCCAATAGTGGCCTTCAGAGTTATAAGAAAGATGTTTTCAGTTTATTAGTTATATATGAGATAAAAATGAGCTTCATCATTTGAGATCCATAAGTGGTCTCCTAGGGTTAAAATCACCTTCTTTTGTTTTCATATTTTCGGCTATATTTGAAGGTTTGAAGAGTGACCTAAGGTGTCATTTAGAGGGTTCCTAGAGGATTGGCTTTCCATTTCCACAATGTTCACATGGTACCTATGTTATTAGCGCTTTATCTCCTAGAATTCATTTTCCTTGTTTGCACTCTCTGTAAAACTGATATATTATCTCATGTGACATATGAATGTACCTATGTGATGTTATATGCCTTTAAATGAACCTCAAATAAAATAAATAAAAAAATAATTGTATTACCTTCATCTCTTTAGAACCCACTGGAGTGTAATTTATTCTAATGCTAACACAGCTTGGCACTGATGCCAAAATATATAAAGGGACAGTCAAGTCCAAAGAAAACCTTCTGCTTTTAAATAGGGCATGTTATTTCAAACTACTTTCAGATTTAATTACAACACTTGCTTTGTTCTCTTGGTATTCTTTGTTGAAAGCAAAACCTAGGATGGCTCATATGATCATTTCTAATACCTTCTTGAAGGCTGCCTCTTTGCAATTGTGTTAAACCAATCACAGACAACACAACCTCTCACCTGCAGACTTCAAACACCTGATAATGCCCACCCTATCAGTAACATCACTACTATATATACCAATGGGTCAATTTATATTGGATGTGAGATACAATGATTTACATCTTACAAGTGAATATTACTATATGTACCCTTCAGAAACAACTATTGTGGATGGGAGTTATAGTACAAGAATATGTCAGAAACAGGATAATATTACCTTTTTTGGGCCATTTCCACACAGGCCTTATTATATGTTTAAACAATATTAGTGTACTAAAACACCCCTCACATGGATGTGGATGACAATTATATGGTAAATAACAGAGGACAAGATTTAGGCTGAAATATAACAATATGTTTTGTTTTTTTTAGGCTCCTTAGATGAGGGGGCTGAGGGGCCTGGAGTGGCTCTCCTGGGACTCCTGGGTTGTGTGGATTCAGAGGATCCTGCAGGAGTGCTGGCCACAGATGAGAGGCTGGAGACAATGTCCTGCTGGTGTGTGAAATGCTCCACCAACACACCCAACAGTTGGTTCTGTTCCCGCCATCTGTTGTCACTCTGAATCTGCATGTCCGAAATAACTCTCATCATCTGAGATTGGTTCTGGACTATACCACTTAAAGATGCTGCCATGTCCCGTTGCAGCTCAATGGAACACTGGAGTAAAGTCTGTTGGCTCCTGTAAAACCTGCGTTGGTCTCTCTGCATTCTCTCGCAGCTTGCTGTGAGCCTCCTCTGGAGGGCAATGTATTCGTCGCCCAGGGCAGAAGTCAGAGGATCTACAGGCTGTTCACCAGCAGGGATTATAGGCGCAGGTTCACCTCTAGCTGCTGTTGCATCTGGAACTATGACAGCTGTTGCTGCAGGAGGAACTACAACAGCTGGTGCTTCAGGAGGAACTACAACAGCTGGTGCTTCAGGAGGAACTATGACAGCTGTTGCTGCAGGAGGAACTACCACAGCTATATGCTCCTCTTCATATGCTGGAGCTCTTCCAAGGGAAGCAGATGGTGGAGCTCTCCGGGTGGACTGGTAGTCCCATTGACGACTGGTGTGCGACCACTCAGCCTGTCCAGTCTGTATGTCCTGTTGGTAAAAGTCCTGACTGGCCTGATATTGGCAGGGGGGGTAAAGACATCTACCCTTTGGCGATGCCTTGGCTCCCCCTCATAACCAAAAGAATAGTCCTCCGGCCAGGGCTCCTGCCAGGGCTCCTCTTCCAAAGTTGGTGGCATGACGTATGGGTCCTCAACAGAGGCAATCCAACCCACCTCATGCCTGGGAGCATACTGTTGATTCTCTGGCCTGGTGGTTGCGGTGGAGGCATTCTCTGGCCTGGTGGTTGCGGTGGAGGCATTCTCTGGCCTGGTGGTTGCGGTGGGTGCATGCCCGTTTGCACCCTGGTGACAGGAGGTTCTGTGGAGGAGTCAAATGATGAGAGGTATTAGTACAATCATATATATATCCATGTGGGCATACAATTTACATTGATACATGCTAGGGCCTATACTCATTCTCATGTCAAACTCTATAACATGCATGTGCACATTGTGATTTGTGACATGAGGGATTTTAATATGCAAAGTATACATGTATGTGTTTAATACAATAGTTCTGTGTACATGTCAGTGATGGAGAAAATGTGTTCTTTAAGTGACACTATGGTCACACAATTTCCTTTAGCCTGATGTAGGCACATAACGTGCTTTCTTGAGCTAAAAGTATTGTGATGGCTATAGTGTCCATTTACTGAAAACTCTACATGTGGCTTGTGGCCTGTGTTACTCCGAGACATGTTAGTATTTCACTATTCCACCTCATATCATGAATTTCAATGTGTTAAGTAGCATTAAATGGACATTAAACTAATTTTTATTCTTTCATGATTCAGCTAGAGCATGCAATTTTAAACAACTTTCTAATTTACTTCCATTACCTAATTTGCTTCATTCTCTTGATATACTTAGCTGAAAAGCATATCTAGATAGGCTCAGAAGCTGCTGATTGGTGGCTGCACATCAATGCCTCATGTGATTGGCTCACCCATGTGCATTGATATTTAATAAACAAAGAATAACAAAATAATGAAGCAAATTAGATAATAGAAGTAAATTGGGATGTTGTTTAAAACTGTATTCTCTATCTGAATAATGACATAAAAAACTTTGGTTTAATGTCCCTTTAATGTGAAATCTAATTGTAGATGTTTTTGTTAGTAGGCCAAATACCATGCTCCTCATTGTGTACATGAATGTGTGACTTTAAAGGATGTTATATCTCAAATACATATAATACTGGTGTGTGGGATGTTACTCACCAGCATGCTGTGCTGATGTTGCAGCCCCTGAGTCACGAGCCCCTGGAAGTCCACGGACTGCTGTGACGCTCAGGAACCTGCAAATGATCTCCTGCCACTGATTATATTACTCCTCCTGGGGAGGACCACTGCCTGTTCCCCTCTGGTGCATGGCTTCTTGGCCCATTTTCTCATTCACCCGCCTCTTGCATTCATTCCACCTTTTCTTGAGCCCATCCACATTCCTCCTCTGCTGGGCCACCTGTTGACTGCCTCCTTGACCCTTATCCATGCATCTTTACGCCTTCGGGCAACTCCTTTGCCCTTCTCTTGGCCAAACAGGGCAGTGTGGTTCTCCATGACGGCCTGGACTAGCGCAAGGTTTTCGGCAAAAGAGAAGTTGGGGCACCTCATGTGCTCCTCATCCTGGGCCACCTGGCTCCCTCCCTGGGATGTCCCTGGTGTGGGTTCCTCCCTATCCTCTCCCTCCTCCCCCCTTCTATCCCTATGTGCACCCTCTATCCCTCTTCTGAGTGTGCCTGGCCTTGGGGCAACCCCACTCCCATCCTCCCTTCTAACTCTCCCTCTCCCCACTCCACTCACTCCCTGACGGGGACCCTGCTGCTCCTCCTGTCCATAATCCTCTCCCTGCAACTCCCCTTTCCTCCTCCCCCCCGCCCTAGCTCTCCCTGTCATCCTCAAACTACACACACTCACACACTCACACTCACTCCCACTTCAATCACACACAATCACAACCAGACACTCAGCCTATCACACTGTAAAAGATAAATAAAATGTGTGAGGTGTTAGAAAAAAAAGTGTTTTGAATATGTGTGTATGCAAAATGTGTGCAATATGTTACAAAAAGTGTTAGTAAATGTACAGGCTTAACAATTCAAAAATCCGACCTAACTAACTGAATGAAATGCTACTCTTACCACTAATCTCTACTCACTGTAGTGTGCTGTAGCTCCAAGAACCAACCAAACACACTAAAGAAAATGGCTGCTGTGCATGGGTTTATCTATGAATTCTGAATGGCGTAATTACGTGTCACATCTTTTAGAACTGGCCGTTGTTTTTTACGATTCATAGCCTAATTTGCATCAAACTACACTTTATTGAGACTTTACGTGAACAAAATAATGGCGTAAGTACTTGCGACGACTAAAATGTGTATTTGCGCACATTTTAGTTGATCGCCGGTTTTTCCTACTTACGCCAGTTTTGCATCTGACGGCGCAGTATATTGGATAGCTCGAGTTGCGAGCTGAAATTACGGGTGGCGCGGTTTCCCTCGTTTGCGCCGAAAACTACGATGTATATCGGATCGCGCCCCAGTAATCCTAATAGCTCCTGCAGGCCTCGCAGAATATGGTTCACGGATCTAGTAAGGATGTCATCTCTTCCCCCTTGGAGGATACCTTTGAGGAAGGACTTTCTAATTCCGGGTCCTTTCCTCCATCCAAATCTGGATTCTCTAAAGCTGACTGCTTGGAGATTGAATGTCTAGTTCTGTCTAGGCGTGGTTTTTCTGAAGCAGTCATTGATACTATGCTTCAGGCTCGCAAACCTGTTAGTCGCAAGATTTAGCATAAAGTATGGCGTAAATATCTTTATTGGTGCGAATCTAAGGGTTTCTTCTGCGGCTGGGTGAGGATTCCCTGTATTGTAGCTTTTCTTCAGGATGGCCTGGAAAAAGTTTTGTCAGTCAGTACTCTGAAGGGTCAGATTTCTGCATTATCTATCCTTTTGTACAAACGTCTGGCAGACTTTTCAGATGTTCAAGCTTTTGTACAGGCCCTGGTCAGAATCAGGCCTGTGTTTTATCCTGTTGCTCCTCCTTGGAGCTTTAATCTAGTTCTTAAAGTTTTGCAGCAGGCTACATTTGAGCCAACGCATGTTGTTGATATAAAATTGCTATCTTGTAAGGTTTTTTTTCTCCTTGCTATTTCTTCCACTCGCAGAGCTCTGCAGTGTGATTCCCCGTACCTTTCATGCAGATAAGGCGGTCCTTCGTACTAAATTGGGGTTTCTCCCTAAAGTGGTGTCGGATCGAAACGTTAATCAGGAAAATGTTGTTCCTTCTTTTTGTCCTAATACATCTTCACATAAGGAACGTCTTTTGCGTAACTTGGATGTTGTGCGCACTCTAAATTTTTACTTACAAGCTACTAAAGATTTTCGCCAGTCTTCTGCCCTGTTTGTTGTTTTCTCTGGAAATCATAAGGGTCAGAAGGCCACTTCTACTACTCATTATTCTTTCTTACCCAAGGTGGTTTCTGCAGTGAAGTAAATCAGGCAATTATGCTTCCTTCTATGGGCTCGATTTATCAAGTAGCGGTCCTCAGACAGCTCCTTCACTGCCTTGTTATCCACCACTTCAGTGGAGAATTTCAATCTCCCTGATCTCAGCTGCCCGGAGAGATTGACAGTTCCTGCCTTCGCATGACTGGCTGTGTGTGAGCATGGGGCGAATTTGCACGCAAGCGCACAGGAGCGCTCGTGTGTAATGGTAAATGCGGGAAGCGGATTGTTGCCCGCCAGAGGAAAACCCAGGCAGGGGCAAATATGTACGTGCCTATCTGCCACGGGACAATTAATGGAGCCCTTTATGTCTAGCTCCTAAGAATTCCAAGGAGCTCCTCTTACATAGTTTGGATGTAGTGGAATCTCTGAAATATTTAGAAGCCACTAAGAGCTTTAGTCAGACTTCTTCTTTTCACATTTTCAGGATCCCACAAAGGTCAAAAGGCTACAGATTTTAGGTTGGCCTCCTAGTTGAAGAAATTAATTTGTAAAGTTTACATGTTGGTGGTGAAGTCACCCCAGAGCATATCCCAGCTCATTCTACTAGATCAATTTCAGCTTCTTGGGCTTTCAAGAAAGAAGACTCAGTAGAGCAAATTTGCAAGTCAGCTAATAATCTTCCTTACATACTTTTACTAAAGCTAACACTATAATGATTTTGTCTCCTCTGATGCCACTTTTGGCATGAAAGTTCTCCAGGTAACAGTGTCAGGACATTAGTGTTCCTGCCTTAACTTCATGTCTCTTCCCTTTTATGGTGATCTTGTGGATGCCACAGCTTGGGTATTGGATCCCACATGTAATGGTTTGTAGACTCTCGCCACCCTATAAAAGACAATATCTACCTGCTAAATTAATTTCTATGAGGGTGGTAAGCGTCTACAATACTCGCACTTTTAACTCCAGTCATTATAAAAATAGGATGAGAGTTTTTGGCGTAATGGTGTTAAGAGATGAGAGAGAGTGGTCAGTGGGTTAAGATGCTTTTTGTGAGGGAAAATATATGAGAGGAGGATGTGTGTGACAAACATTATGTAATTGACTAGGTTGTGTGTGATGTACATCACGTAAATGACAAGATTGTGTGTGACGTACATCATGTAAATGACAAGATTGTGTGTGATTTACATCACGTAAATGACGAGGTTGTGTGTGACGTACATCACGTAAATTACGAGGTTGTGTGTGACGTACATCACGCAAATGATGAGGTTGTGTGTGATGTACATCACACAAATGATGAGGTTGTGTGTGATGTAGATCACGCAAATGAAGATGTTGAGTGTGACATACATAACGCAAATGATGAGGTTGTATGTGATGTACATCATGTAAATGACGAGATTGTTTGTGACGTACATCATGTAAATGATGAGGTTGTGTGTGTGACGTACATCACGTAGATGACGAGATTGTGTGTGATGTACATCACGTAAATGACGAGGTTGTGTGTGATGTACATAACGCAAATGATGAAGTTGAGTGTGACGTACATCACGTAGATGACGAATTTGTGTCTAACGTACATTACATAAATGACGAGGTTGTATGTGATGTACATCAAGTAAATGACAAGGTTGTATGTGATGTACATCACGTAAATGACGATGTTGTGTGTGACATACAACACGCAAATGACGAGGTTGTGTGTGACGTACATCACGCAAATGACGAGGTTGCGTGTGACATACATAAAGCAAATGACGAGTTGAGTGTGACATACATAAAGCAAATGATGAGGTTGTGTGTGATGTACATCATGCAAATGATGAGGTTGCGTGTGACATACATAAAGCAAATGAGGAGTTGAGTGTGACATACATAAAGCAAATGACGAGGTTGAGTGTGACGTACATCATGTAAATGACGAGGTTGTGTGTGATGCACATCATGTAAATGACGAGGTTGTGTTTGTGACATACATCATGTAAATCACGAGGTTGTGTGTGTGATGTACATCATGTAAATGACGAGGTTGTGTGTGTGATGCACATCATGTAAATGACGAGGTTGTGTTTGTGACGTACATCATGTAAATGACGAGGTTGTGTGTGTGATGTACATAATGTAAATGACGAGGTTGTGTGTGTGATGTATATCATGTAAATGACGAGGTTGTGTTTGTGACATACATCATGTAAATGACGAGGTTGTGTGTGTGACGTACATCATGTAAATGACAAGGTTGTGTGTGTAATGCACATCATGTAAATGACAAGGTTGTGTTTGTGATGCACAGGAGCACTCGTGTGTAATGGTAAATGCGGGCAGCGGATTGTTGCCCGCCAGAGGAAAAGTCAGGCAGGGGCAAATTTGTACATGCCTGTCTGCCACAGGACAATTAATGGAGCCCTTTATGGCTCCTAAGAATTCCAAGGAGCGTCTACTACATAGTTTGGATGTAGTGAAATCTCTGAAATATTTAGAAGCCACTAAGAGCTTTAGTCAGACTTCTTCTTTTAACATTTTCAGGATCCCACAAAGGTCAAAAGGCTACAGATTTTAGGCTGGCCTCCTAGTTGAAGAAATTAATTTGTAAAGTTTACATGTTGGTGGTGAAGTCACCCCAGAGCATATCCCAGCTCATTCTAATACATCAATTTCAGCTTCTTGGGCTTTCAAGAAAGAAGACTCAGTAGAGCAAATTTGCAAGTCAGCTAATAATCTTCCTTACATACTTTTACGAAAATCTAACACTATAATGATTTTGTCTCCTCTGAGGCCGCTTTTGGCATGAAAGTTCTCCAGGTAACAGTGTCAGGACATTAGTGTTCCTGCCTTAATTTCATGTCTCTTCCCTTTTTATGGTGATCTTGTGGACGCCACAGATTGGGTATTGGATCCCACATGTAATGGTTTGTGGACTCTCGTCACCCTATAAAAGACAATATCTACTTGCTAAATTAATTTCTATGAGGGTGGTGAGCATCCACAATACTCACACTTTTAACTCCAGTCATTATAAAAATAGGATGCGCAGTTGTTGGCATAATGGTGTTAAGAGATGAGAGAGAGTGGACAGTGGGTTAAGATGCTTTTTGTGAGGGAAAATATATAAGAGGAGGATGTGTGTGACGTACATTTCATAATTGACTAGGTTGTGTGTGATCTACATCACGTAAATGACGAGGTTGTGTGTTACGTACATCATGTAAATGACGAGATTGTGTGTGATTTACATCACGTAAATGACGAGGTTGTGTGTGACGTACATCACGTAGATGACGAGGTTGTATGTAATGTACATCACGTAAATTACGAGATTGTGTGTTACGTACATCATGCAAATGATGAGGTTGTGTGTGATGTACATCACACAAATGAAGATGTTGAGTGTGACATACATAATGCAAATGATGAGGTTGTGTGTGATGTACATCATGTAAATGACGAGGTTGTGTGTGTGACGTACATCACGTAGATGACGAGATTGTTTGTGACGTACATCATGCAAATGATGAGGTTGTGTGTGATGTACATCACACAAATGAAGATGTTGAGTGTGACATACATAACGCAAATGATGAGGTTGTATGTGATGTACATTGTAATGGACCTCTTTGCGCACAGCTACTGCAGAACACCAACCTCCTGAACTGGAACCTCATGAATAGCTGCTAGCAGATGAACAGGGAAAGCACCCAAGCGGCTTATACTCCTGGCAATCAGTCTCTAACAGCATACAGTGAAACCCCCCCAAGACAGGAATCTCTTTTATTGAGGGCTACATGCCCGGTATTTATGCAGGTCTCCCACCTGGTGGACAGTCCCCTAGGGGACCAGATGGGAGATTGGGACAAGTATAGTACATTAGTCAATCATAGTGGCTCAGGCATAAACGCTTCCCTTGGTACCAGTAAACCCCTCCTCTCTATCCTGGAGATAATTAGGAAGAAATCCAATTGCCTCCATGGATAGAGGAAAGACGCCCTTTTACAAGATACAATAAAAATACATTACGTAAACAAATAAACAATCAAACACAAGAAAACAATGGATTCCTTCCTGGCACCTAGCAGTCTGGACTCTGGAGGTGATTAAACAAGGTGAAAGCGTATCACCTAAACCTAATTACAGTAAACAATAGCTGATGCCAGGAAACCTGTTTCAGAAAATACAGTTTCTCAAAACTGAACAAGGAGAGAGTTAACCCCTTTAGTAATGTTGGATTCACATAGTATTTCGTTATACAAATGGGCTCCATGTCATAGCTATCTGGAGTATCACTGTTCAAATAGGGCAAGTACTGAATGACCCGTCTTTCATGTCTTTGCAGGGTAAAATCAAGCATTTCAACATGGGGCCATACTCTAAAGGCAGCAGGCGGGCAACCAGGCTCCTCCAATGCACAGTGGTGAGATTGGTCTCGTCACATCTCTCCCCTTTTCCAAACAGACTAACAGGGTATCTGACCTCCTGCCGGTCAGTGCCCTGGTTAGTCCAGCAACCCACCCATAAAACACAATTAGTAGTACATTCCACCCACAATAAATGGTTACTACACCTGAGTACAGGGAAAACTTGTCCATGACCAGGTGCCTCACCACAGCTGTGTGGGGGACTGGTACGCTGAATTGGTGGGTTGTGAGGTGGGTAGAGACCAGCTGTACTTTGCCCTGGTGCCAGCACTACCACAGAAGTAGCCTGGTGGAAGCCTGGTTGCTGGAGGGGGAGACCGACTGTCTCCCCTTTGGATACATAGCTGTGCTGCTGGAGGGGGAGACTGATCGTCTCCCCTTTGGACAAAGCACAATGCTGCTGTGGGGGGAGACCGACTGTCTCCCCTTTGGCTAAACAGCCCTGTTGCTGGGGGACAGGACCAACTGTCCCTACCCCCTGTGCTGAAGTGCAGAGACCACGGTCCCATCTGCATGGTTGTGGGGCTTACTGTCTCCCCCTGGTGCGTTAAGCTGCCACTGGAGAGAAAGGGTAACAAGCTCCTCTCCCATACATACTTCCAGCCGCTGGGGAGGAAGACCGACTGTCTCCACTCCCAACACAGTGTCCTGCTGCTGGGGAAAGGAGACTGGGCTCTCTATTCCCTGCTGGACACTCTGCCTCTGGGGAGGGAGGACAAGGCTCTCCTCTCCCAGTAAGTCACTCTGCTGCTGGGGGACAGGACCAACTGTCTCTGCCCCCTGTAACTCAGCCTGCCACTGGGGAATGGAGACTGGGCTCCAAATTCCCTGCATATCACTCTGCTGATGGGGGACAGGTCCAACTGTCTCTGCCCCCTGTAACTCAGCCTGCCGCTGGGGAATGGAGACTGGGCTCCCAATTCCCTGCATATCACTCTGCTCCTGGGGGACAGGACCAACTGTCTCTGCCCCCTGTAACTTGGCCTGCTGCTGGGGAATGGAGACTGGGCTCCCAATACCCTGCAGGACCGGTGGAGAGACCTCGGTACCATCTCCACCAGCCACCTGGGGTCCTTCCCAGTAAATCTCCACAATATCTTCCCAGCTGGGCTCCCAATTCCCTGCATATCACTCTGCTGATGGGGGACAGGACCAACTGTCTCTGCCCCCTGTAATTCAGCCTGCCGCTGGGGAATGGAGACTGGGCTCCCAATTCCCTGCATATCACTCTGATGCTGGGGGACAGGACCAACTGTCTCTGCCCCCTGTAACTCAGCCTGCCGCTGGGGAATGGAGACTGGGCTCCCAATTCCCTGCATATCACTCTGCTGCTAGGGGACAGGACCAACTGTCTCTGCCCCCTGTAACTCCGCCTGCCACTGGGGAATGGAGACTGGGCTCCCAATTCCCTGTATATCACTCTGCTGCTGGGGGACAGGACCAACTGTCTCTGCCCCCTGTAACTCAGCCTGCTGCTGGGGAATGGAGACTGGGCTCCCAATACCCTGCAGGACCGGTGGAGAGACCTCAGTCCCATCTCCACCGGCCACCTGGGGTCCTTCCCAGTAAATCTCCACAATATCTTCCCAGCTGAATGGGTCTGGATCTGGGTCTGTCACCTTGCTCTCCTGCTGAGCCTTCCCAATGGAGTGGAAGAGATCTCAGTAGTCCTGCTCCAGTTCCCACTCCAGGGTTATTAGGTGAGCCAGGTCTTGCTCTACCTCATGGGGGTCATCCCAGTCATGCCTAGCCTCCCTCTCGTAAGAAATGTCCTGAAGTCTGGTCTTTGCAGGGCTCCCGAAGTCAGGCTCTGCAAAGGACTCCCATAACAAGCCAGGACCATCAAACTCCTCTCCCTCTGGCTTGTCATGCTCAGCTGTCCAGGGTATATACTGTTCCATATACCACCAGAGCTCCTGGTAAGCATCCTCCAGCCATAGCTTCTGCCATACCCGGTGCTCTAGTTCCTTCACCCATTCCTCCACTTCCTTCTGCAACCGCTGCTCTTCACTGGGGAGACTCTCACCCCGCTGGTATTGTACATTATCCAGGGCCTGGTACCAGATGCCTTTCCTTAATGCATCCCGGCCATGCAGGTTCTCCTCCTCGTATAACACTGCTGGTTCCATTCTGTTGCTTTTAGGGTCACTGTACTGGGACATGCATTGCCCCCAACTTGTAAATCCATGGAATGGTGTCTCTTGTAGCTGTCCTTCTGGCTGTGGGAACCATCCCACCGCTGCCACCAATTATTAACCGGGATATCAAGGGTTAATACCAGATGAAAGATGCCCTGAATACAGGAACAGCAACACACAAACCCAGTTAATTCCCTAAACGGGGAAAATACACGCAATCCTTCTCTCCTGGAAGAGGCAAAAGATTAATTCAAAGTAGCAATTCCCCCAAAAAACAAGATCAAGCTCCGTCTTGAGGGTAAAACAGGAATCTCTTTTATTGAGGGCTACATGCCCAGTATTTATGCAGGTCTCCCACCTGGTGGACACTCCTCTAGGGGACCAAATGGGAGATTGGGACAAATATAGTACATTAGCCAATCACAGTGGCACAGGCATAAATGCTCCCCTTGGTACCTGTAAACCCCTCCTCTCTATCCTGGAGATAATTGAGAAGAAATCCAATTACCTCCATGGATAGAGGAAAGACGCCCTTTTACAAGATACAATAAAAATACATTACATAAACAAATAAACAATCAAACACAAGAAAACAATGGATTCCTTCCTGGCACCTAGCAGTCTGGACTCTGGAGGTGATTAAACAAGGTGAAAGCGTATCACCTAAACCTAATTACAGTAAACAATAGCTGATGCCAGGAAACCTGTCTCAGAAAATAGAGTTTCTCAAAACTGAACAAGGAGAGAGTTAACCCCTTTAGTACTGTTGGATTCACATAGTCTTTCGTTATACAAATGGGTTCCATGGCATACCTATGTGTTCAAATAGGGCAAGTACCGAATGACCCAGCTTTCGTGTCTTTGCAGGGGAAAATCAAGCGTTTCAACATGGGGCCATAGTCTAAAGGCAGCATGCGGGCAACCAGGGTCCTCCAATGCACAGTGGCGATATTGGTCTCATCACATACATCATGTAAATGACGAGATTGTGTGTGACGTACATCACGTAGATGACGAGGTTGTGTGTGATGTACATCACGTAATTTACGAGGTTGTGTGTGAGGTACATCACACAAATTATAAAGTTGTGTGTGATGTACATCATGCAAATGACGTGTGATGTACATCACATAAATGACGAGGTTGTGTGTGATGTACATCACTAAAATGAAGATGTTGAGTGTGACATATATAACGCAAATGATGAGGTTGAGTGTGACGTACATCACGTAGATGATGAATTTGTGTGTGACGTACATTACATAAATGACGAGGTTCTATGTGATGTACATCACATAAATGACAAGGTTGTGTGTGATGTACATCACGTAAATGACAATGTTGTGTGTGACATACATCACACAAATGACGAGGTTGAGTGTGACGTACATAAAGCAAATGACGAGTTGAGTGTGACATACATAAAGCAAATGACGAGGATGAGTGTGACGTACATCACGCAAATGACAGGGTTGCGTGTGACAAACATAAAGCAAATGAGGAGTTGAGTGTGACGAACATCATGTAAATGATGAGGTTGTGTGTGTGACGTACATCATGTAAATGACGAGATGTGTGTGATGTTCATCATGTAAATGACGAGGTTGTGTGTGTGACGTACATCATGTAAATGATGAGGTTGTGTGTGTGATGTACATCATGAAAATGATGAGGTTGTGTGTGTGACATACATTATGTAAATGACAAGGTTGTGTTTGTGACGTACATCATGTAAATGACAAGGGTGTGTGTGATGTACATCATGTAAATGACGGGGTTGTGTGTGTGACATACATTATGTAAATGATGAGGTTGTGTGTGTGACGTACATCATGTAAATGACGAGGGTGTGTGTGATGTATATCATGCAAATGACGAGGTTGTGTGTGTGACGTAAATAATGTTAATGACAAGGTTGTGTGTGTGTGGCGTACATCATGTAAATGACAAGGTTGTGTGTGTGACGTACATCATGTAAATGACGAGGTTGTGTGTGTTGTACATCATGTAAATGACAAGGTTGTGTGTGTGACGTATATTATGTAAATGACGAGGTTGTGTGTGATGTACATCATGTAAATGACAAGGTTGTGTGTGACGTACATCATGTAAATGACGAGGTTGTATGTGTGATGTACATCATGTAAATGACGAGGTTGTGTGTGTGACGTACATCATGTAAATGACCGAGGTTGTGTGTGTGACGTACATCATGTAAATCACGAGGTTGTGTGTGTGACGTACATCATGTAAAAGATGAGGTTGTGTGTGTGATGTACATCATGTAAATGACGAGGTTGTGTGTGTGATGTACATCATGTAAATGATGAGGTTGTGGGTGTGACGTACATCATGTAAATGACGAGGTTGTGTGTGTGACGTACATCATGTAAATGACGA
Organism: Bombina bombina; assembly: GCF_027579735.1. NCBI lineage: Eukaryota > Metazoa > Chordata > Amphibia > Anura > Bombinatoridae > Bombina > Bombina bombina. The sequence continues at coordinate 10,925,159 of NC_069503.1, read as the reverse complement.
GGTTGTGTGTGTGTGACGTACATCATGTAAATGACGAGTGTGTGTGTGACATACATTATGTCAATGATGAGGTTGTGTGTGTGACGTACATCATGTAAATGACGAGGGTGTGTGTGATGTATATCATGCAAATGACGAGGTTGTGTGTGTGACGTAAATAATGTAAATGACAAGGTTGTGTGTGTGTGGCGTACATCATGTAAATGACAAGATTGTGTGTGTGACGTACATCATGTAAATGACGAGGTTGTGTGTGTTGTACATCATGTAAATGACGAGGTTGTGTGTGTGACGTATATTATGTAAATGACGAGGTGGTGTGTGATGTACATCATGTAAATGACAAGGTTGTGTGTGACGTACATCATGTAAATGACAAGGTTGTATGTGTGATGTACATCATGTAAATGACCGAGGTTGTGTGTGTGACGTACATCATGTAAATGACGAGGTTGTGTGTGTGACGTACATTATGTAAATGACAAGGTTGTGTGTGTGACGTACATCATGTAAAAGATGAGGTTGTGTGTGTGATGTACATCATGTAAATGACGCGGTTGTGTGTGTGATGTACATCATGTAAATGATGAGGTTGTGGGTGTGACGTACATCATGTAAATGACGAGGTTGTGTGTGTGACGTACATCATGTAAATGACGAGGTTGTGTGTGTGTGACGTACATCATGTAAACGACGAGTGTGTGTGTGACGTACATTATGTAAATGACGAGGTTGTGTGTGTGACGTACATTATGTAAATGATGAGGTTGTGTGTGTGATGTACATCATGTAAATGACAAGGTTGTGTGTGTGATGTACATCATGTAAATGACGAGGTTGTGTGTGTGACGTACATCATGTAAATGACAAGGTTGTGTGTGTGACCTACATCATGTAAATGACAAGGTTGTGTGTGTGACATACATCATGTAAATAACGAGTTTGTGTGTGTGATGTCCATCATGTAAATGACGAGGTTGTGTGTGTGACGTACATCATGTAAATGACGAGGTTATGTGTGTGATACCGTGGCCGGACTTTTAGCCGACGGACACTTGGCCGACGGACACTTGGCTGACGGACATTTGGCCGACGGACATTTGGCCGAAACACAAGTGGCTGTCAGATAACAGTCCGGCACGAGATAGATAGATTTGATAGATTGATAGATAGATAGATACATAGATTAGATAGATAGATCAATAGATGCAATAGATACATTTGATAGATACGATAGATAGATAGATTTGATAGATAAATAGATAGATAGATAATATCCCAGACAGAGAATTACAAAACGTGCGGCCTAGGACCCATGGTAAGGTTCCCAGAGGCAGTTGCGGCGCCCGAGGCTCTGATTAGAACAGAGCACTCAGGAACGCATCTGCCCTCGGCCGAAATCGGAACATTCTTTAGCTTTCTGTCTGTCAGCCAAATGTCCGTCGGCCAAATGTCCGTCTGCCAAATGTCCTTCTGCCAAATGTCTTTCTGCATTTTGTCAGAGCACCGTGTGATACACATCATGTAAATGACTAGGGTGTGTGTGTGACGTACATCATGTAAATGAAGTGGTTGTGTGTGATGTACATCATGTAAATGACGAGGTTGTGTGTGTGATGTACATCATGTAAATGACGAGGTTGTGTGTGTGACGTACATCATGTAAACGACGAGTGTGTGTGTGACGTACATTATGTAAATGACGAGGTTGTGTGTGTGATGTACATCATGTAAATGACGAGGTTGTGTGTGATGTAAATTATGTAAATGATGAGGCTGTGTGTGTGACGTACATCATGTAAATGACAAGGTTGTGTGTGTGACGTACATCATGTAAATGACGAGGTTGTATGTGACGTACATCATGTAAATGACGAGGTTATGTGTGTTGTACATCATGTAAATGACGAGGTTGTGTGTGATGTACATCATGTAAATGACGAGGTTGTGTGTGACGTACATCATGTAAATGACGAGGTTGTGTGTGTGACGTACATCATGTAAATGACGAGGTTGTGTTTGTTATGTACATCATGTAAATGACTAGGTTGTGTGTGTGACGTACATCATGTAAATCACGAGGTTGTGTGTGTGATGCACATCATGTAAATGATGAGATTGTGTGTGTGACGTACATTATGTAAATCATGAGGTTGTGTGTGTGACGTACATTATGTAAATGACGAAGTTGTGTGTGTGACGTACATTATGTAAATTACGAGGTTGTGTGTGTGACGTACATTATGTAAATTACGAGGTTATGAGTGTGACGTACATCATGTAAATGACGAGGTTGTGTGTGTGACGTACATCATGTAAATGACAAGGTTGTGTGTGTGACGTACATCATGTAAATGACGAGGTTGTGTTTGTTATGTACATCATGTAAATGACTAGGTTGTGTGTGTGACGTACATCATGTAAATGACAAGGTTGTGTGTGTTGTACATCATGTAAATGACGAGGTTGTGTGTGTGACGTATATTATGTAAATGACGAGGTTGTGTGTGTTGTACATCATGTAAATGACGAGGTTGTGTGTGTGATGTACATCATGTAAATGACGAGGTTGTGTGTGTGACGTACATCATGTAAATGACGAGTGTGTGTGTGACATACATTATGTAAATGACGAGGTTGTGTGTGTGATGTACATCATGTAAATGATGAGGTTGTGTGTGTGATGTATATCATGTAAATGACGAGGTTGTGTGTGATGTAAATTATGTAAATGACGAGGCTGTGTGTGTGACGTACATCATGTAAATGACAAGGTTGTGTGTGATGCACATCATGTAAATGAAGAGGTAGTGTGTGTAATGTACATCATGTAAATGACAAGGTTGTGTGTGTGACGTTCATCATGTAAATGACGAGGTTGTGTGTGACGTACATCATGTAAATGACTAGGTTGTGTGTGTGATGTACATCATGTAAATGATGAGGTTATGTGTGTGACGTACATCATGTAAATGACGAGGTTGTGTGTGTGACGTACATTATGTAAATGACGAGGTTGTGTGTGTGACGTACATCATGTAAATGACGAGCTTGTGTGTGTGACGTACATCATGTAAATGACAAGGTTGTGTGTGTGACGTACATCATGTAAATGACGAGGTTGTGTGTGTGACGTACATCATGTAAATGACAAGGTTGTGTGTGTGACGTATATCATGTAAATGACGAGGTTGTGTGTGATGTACATCATGTAAATGACGAGGTTGTGTGTGTGACGTACATCATGTAAATGACAAAGTTGTGTGTGTGACGTACATCATGTAACTAACGAGGTTGTGTGTGTGACGTACATCATGTAAATGACGAGTTTGTGTGTGTGATGTACATCATGTAAATGACGAGGTTGTGTGTGTGACGTACATCATGTAAATGACAAGGTTGTGTGTGTGACCTACATCATGTAAATGACAAGGTTGTGTGTGTGACATACATCATGTAAATAACGAGTTTGTGTGTGTGATGTCCATCATGTAAATGACGAGGTTGTGTGTGTGACGTACATCATGTAAATGACGAGGTTATGTGTGTGATACCGTGGCCGGACTTTTAGCCGACGGACACTTGGCCTACGGACACTTGGCTGATGGACATTTGGCCGACGGACATTTGGCCGAAACACAAGTGGCTGTCAGATAACAGTCCGGCACGAGATAGATAGATTTGATAGATAGATAGATAGATAGATACATAGATTAGATAGATAGATCAATAGATGCAATAGATACATTTGATAGATACGATAGATAGATAGATAGATTTGATAGATAAATAGATAGATTTGATAGATAGATAATATCCCAGACAGAGAATTACAAAACGTGCGGCCTAGGACCCATGGTAAGGTTCCCAGAGGCAGTTGCGGCGCCCGAGGCTCTGATTAGAACAGAGCACTCAGGAACGCATCTGCCCTCGGCCGAAATCGGAACATTCTTTAGCTTTCTGTATGTCAGCCAAATGTCCGTCGGCCAAATGTCCGTCTGCCAAATGTCCTTCTGCCAAATGTCTTTCTGCATTTTGTCAGAGCACCGTGTGATACACATCATGTAAATGACTAGGGTGTGTGTGTGACGTACATCATGTAAATGAAGTGGTTGTGTGTGATGTACATCATGTAAATGACGAGGTTGTGTGTGTGATGTACATCATGTAAATGACGAGGTTGTGTGTGTGACATACATCATGTAAATGACGAGGTTGTGTGTGTGACGTACATCATGTAAATGACGAGGTTGTGTGTGATGTACATCATGTAAATGACGAGGTTGTGTGTGTGACGTACATCATGTAAATGACGAGGTTGTGTGTGTGACGTACATCATGTAACTAACGAGGTTGTGTGTGTGACCTACATCATGTAAATGACGAGGTTGTGTGTGTGATGTACATCATGTAAATGACGAGGTTGTGTGTGTGACGTACATCATGTAAATGACGAGGTTATGTGTGTGACGTACATCATGTAAATGATGAGGTTGTGTGTGTGATGTATATCATGTAAATGACGAGGTTGTGTGTGTGACGTACATCATGTAAATGACGAGGTTGTGTGTGTGACGTATATCATGTAAATGACAAGGTTGTGTGTGTGACCTACATCATGTAAATGATAAGGTTGTGTGTGTGATGTACATCATGTAAATGACGAAGTTGTGTGTGTGACATACATCATGTAAATGACGAGGTTGTGTGTGTGACGTACATCATGTAAATGACGAGGTTGTGTGTGTGATGTATATCATGTAAATGACGAGGTTGTGTGTGTTGTACATCATGTAAATGACGAGGTTGTGTGTGTGACGTACATCATGTAAATGACGAGGTTGTGGGTGTGACGTACATCATGTAAATGACGAGGTTGTGTGTGTGACGTACATCATGTAAATGACAAGGTTGTGTGTGTGACCTACATCATGTAAATGATAAGGTTGTGTGTGTGATGTACATCATGTAAATGACGAAGTTGTGTGTGTGACATACATCATGTAAATGACGAGGTTGTGTGTGTGACGTACATCATGTAAATGACGAGGTTGTGCGTGTGATGTATATCATGTAAATGACGAGGTTGTGTGTGTTGTACATCATGTAAATGACGAGGTTGTGTGTGTGACGTACATCATGTAAATGACGAGGTTGTGTGTGTGACGTACATCATGTAAATGACGAGGTTATAAGTGTGATGTACATCATGTAAATGACGAGGTTGTGTGTGTTGTACATCATGTAAATGACGAGGTTGTGTGTGTGACGTATATCATGTAAATGACGAGGTTGTGTGTGTGACGTACATCATGTAAATGACGAGGTTGTGTGTGTGATGTACATCATGTAATTGACTAGGTTGTGTGTGTGACGTACATCATATAATTGACTAGGTTGTGTGTGTGACGTACATCATGTAAATGATGAGGTTATGAGTGTGACGTACATCATGTAAATGACGAGGTTGTGTGTGTGACGTAAATCATGTAATTGACTAGGTTGTGTGTGTTACGTACATCATGTAAATGACGAGGTTGTGTGTGTGACGTACATCATGTAAATGATGAGGTTGTGTTTGTTATGTACATCATGTAAATGAGGAGGTTGCGTGTGTGACGTACATCATGTAAATTATGAGGTTGTGTGTGTGATGTACATCATGTAAATGACTAGGTTGTGTGTGTGACGTACATCATGTAAATGATGAGGTTGTGTGTGTGACGTACATCATGTAAATGACGAGGTTGTGTGTGTGACGTACATCATGTATATGATGAGGTTGTGTGTGTGATGTACATCATGTAAATGACGAGGTTGTGTGTGTGACGTACATCATGTAAATGATGAGGTTGTGTTTGTTATGTACATCATGTAATTGACGAGGTTGTGTGTGTGACTTACATCATGTAAATGATGAGGTTGTGTGTGTGATGTACATCATGTAATTAACGAGGTTGTGTGTGTGACGTACATCATGTAAATAATGAGGTTGTGTGTGTGATGTACATCATGTAAATTACGAGGTTGTGTGTGTGATGTACATCATGTAAATGACTAGGTTGTGTGTGTGACGTACATCATGTAAATGATGAGGTTGTGTGTGTGACGTACATCATGTAAATGACGAGGTTGTGTGTGTGACGTACATCATGTATATGATGAGGTTGTGTGTGTGATGTACATCATGTAACTAACGAGGTTGTGTGTGTGATGTACATCATGTAACTAACGAGGTTGTGTGTGATGCACATCATGTAAATGACAAGGTTGTGTGTGTGACGTACATCATGTAAATGATGAGGTTGTGTGTGTGATGTACATCATGTAACTAACGAGGTTGTGTGTGTGATGTACATAATGTAACTAACGAGGTTGTGTGTGTGATGTACATCATGTAACTAACGAGGTTGTGTGTGTGATGTACATCATGTAACTAACGAGGTTGTGTGTGATGCACATCATGTAAATGACAAGGTTGTGTGTGTGACGTACATCATGTAAATGATGAGGTTGTGTGTGTGATGTACATCATGTAACTAACGAGGTTGTGTGTGATGCACATCATGTAAATGACAAGGTTGTGTGTGTGACGTACATCATGTAAATGATGAGGTTGTGTGTGTGACGTACATCATGTAAATGACGAGGTTGTGTGTGTGACGTACATCATGTAAATGATGAGGTTGTGTGTGTGATGTACATCATGTAACTAACGAGGTTGTGTGTGTGATGTACATCATGTAACTAAAGAGGTTGTGTGTGTGACGTACATTATGTAAATGACGAGGTTGTGTGTGTGTGACGTACATCATGTAACTAACGAGGTTGTGTGTGTGACGTACATTATGTAAATGATGAGGTTGTGTGTGTGACGTACATTATGTAAATGACGAGGTTGTGTGTGTGATGTACATTATGTAAATGACGAGGTTATGTGTGTGACATACATCATGTAAATGACGAGGTTGTGTGTGTGATGTACATCATGTAAATAATGAGGTTATGTGTGTGACGTACATCATGTAAATCACGAGGTTGTGTGTGTGACGTACATTATGTAAATGACGAGGTTGTGTGTGTGTGACGTACATCATGTAACTAATGAGGTTGTGTGTGTGATGTACATCATGTAAATGACGAGGTTGTGTGTGTGATGTACATCATGTAAATCACGAGGTTGTGTGTGTGACGTACATTATGGAAATGATGAGATTGTGTGTGTGACGTACATCATGTAAATGACGAGGTTGTGTGTGTGACGTACATCATGTAACTAACGAGGTTGTGTGTGTGATGTACATCATGTAAATGAGGTTGTTATCAATAAAAACTACAAAGTGAGTAGAAAATGGTTTGAGGGACACAATATTTTGGGGTTCACAGAAAGGAAAGATGATACAGTGAAAATGACTGATGCTATGAGGAGAACAGATGATTAGAAAGGTAGAAGATTGTGTATGTGAGGGAAAGAGGGGTTCAAAGGGTGATAGTGAAAATATAACTGAAGGTCAGCTTTAAAGAGGAATTTAGATGTTATTTAAAGGGACATTAAAAAAAAAAATCCTGGATCAGCTAGAGCATGCAGGTTTAATAGATTATCCTCTTCTGTCAAATGTTCTCCAGGGAAGGGTCAAGAACAGTAATGCACTACTGGGAGCTAGCTGGTGACTGGTGGATAGACATATATCTCTTGTCTTCAGCTCACCAGCTGTATTTAGCTAGCTCCCAATAGTGCATTGCTGCTGTGGAGCAGACTTAAGTTAAAGTGAATGTAAATTTTGATGCTAAAGTGCCCGGTTTTTAAAAATTAGATTAAAAACAGGGGCACTTTAATTTAGCAAAATTTACATTTCACTCGTGTTGTCAAAAAAAACTTACCTTATAATCTTCACAGCAGCTCCAGCTTCCTCCGGTCGTCACAAGCCATTTCTGAAATGATGGATAGGTCATCCTCCAATCACGGCTTCCCCCCCCCCGGGAATCAGTGTCTGATTCAACACCGTGATTGGAGGAAACCGGATTCCTCATTTTAGACCCAGGAAGAGGCTTTGCGACGGGCGGAGGAAGCTGGAGTTGCTGTGAAGATTAAAAGGTAATTTTTTCTCAACAGGAGTGAAATGTAAATTTTGATGAATAAAAGTCCCCCTGATTTTAATTGAATTTTTAAAAACTGGGCACTTTAGCATCAAAATTGATATTCACTTTAATCACACAGTTATATGCCAAGAATAGTAAAATCATACCATTTCCTAACAAGTTACACTATTTACTTTTTGCACATGTTCTTTAAATAGTTGGCATTTCTTTTTCTAACTTTGCAAGGCTTAGATGAAATAAATACCACATAATGCTCCTACATTTCATTACCAACTATTTTATTACTTAACAGGAAGAACATATTTTATTCAAGAGTAAAAGCATTAATAAAATATTTTGACCTTGGGCAGAACAAACAGATACGTAATTACTATAGATGTTTATTTATAGGCAGAAGCATTTAGACATTAAGGGGATATGGAACTTGTGCTACTAATACAGAGAGCAGAAATCACGTGTAAAAGTTCTAATTTATAATAGCTTATTTTACTGAACAATTCATCTTTAACCTCAGCAGTTTGTGATACATTATAGTTCTAATTTTGTGGACCTCAGTGACTTTTATTGTGACCTATTTACCATACTTTGTGCCTTCTTACCTAACAACGAATCTGCTCATTTTTGTTTTTATAAAATGTACACGTAATTAACCTTTCAGCAATATCTTGAGATATGTTGAGTTCTCTTATTGTATTTTCTGTCAGCCTTTATTGGACGGCTGTTCTATCAGCTACCCTTTCTTTAAAAAAGAGGGTCCAACCAGGGAATATCATGGTAAGAAGCATTTTTACCACCCAGAGGAAAGGAGTCACAGGGCTTGGTCATGAAGCAGGATGTGACCCATCTAGTCTATGCAGCAACTAGATAGCCTTAGTCCTGCAATGGGAACTGGGTTAGGTAGCTGTGTTCTAAATGGGGATGTGAACCCAGATGATGGTTAGAAGTCAACCGCCCTCCAGACAGCTGAGCATGGATCCCTGTGTCTGACAAAGGGGTGAGCAGGGCGATGAAATTACCGGTGCTGAGGAGAAGCACTTGAAGATCAGTGTGGCAGGTAGGTGAGGCACTCGGCTTTATGGGAGGCCTTATGACATGGGGGATAATCTCCTCGCTTTGGAGCAGAGGGAATAATATCCATAGGCATGATAGCTTGCAAGCCTGGATGACTGTTCCTGCCTCTAGTGGCAGCAGCTTGGAGGAGGTGGAGCACTGTCTGAGAAGGGGAGGTAGGTAATCAGCAAGCCATGAGAATTAGAGATGAGTTCATGGAGTGGTTTATTTAGGCAGGGGTAGTTTTCTTTCTAGAGTGAGATCTATTCTAGAGGTGGGTTGGAGTAGAACTAAAAAGGTTAGGATAATTTGTGGTGGCATAGGAGAGGGGGAAAAGGAGTTTAAGACAGGAGTCCGTTCAGTCTAGTGAGGTCAGTGGACCAAGGGTAAGTTTTCTTTTGCCAATGATAATCATGGTACTATAGAAGAGCATGTGATTCACTGAAAACACTAAAGAATAATAAAGGGTGCGCCCAATAAGAGAAAAAAAAAGGTTATGAATGTGAATAATCTTGATGATGAAGAAATCCAAAACACAAAGGAAACAAGGGTGCCAAAATGGCCTAGCACAGTCTGTATCAAAATGGTATGAAATAGTGTACAGAATACTCACAAAAAGAGAGAACCTCCAGGTGCTCCAATAGCAAACCAGAACTTCCCAGCCGCCCAGCTGACTGTTTACAAGTAGCAGGATACACAGGTACTCCAATATTCATTCATCAAATGTTAACAATAAAAATGATCTTTGTGGCAAGGTCTATTTACATAAAAATCTTTATTACAAACTTAAAAGCCAACGCGTTTCTCAGCCTCACAGGGCGGTTTCGTCAGGCTGTGCCAACTGCTTAGAAAAAAAGAGTGTAAAATCAGCTGCATGCTCGAACAGAGTGCAGCCAAACATCAAGCACTTTGGAATCCAGAAAATAATAAATCTTGGAGATCAAATCTAGTGTACTTTTTCATTTATTCCCTACACAATTATCACCCTGCCAATACAATATTTGTATCTATCTTTTCATGGCCATGAAATTAACCCTAGCCAGAGAGTAATGAGGTTTTTATAGGTAGAGGATTTATAAAATGGCAATAGATGTAATCGGCACAAGATCCATTAATGAGTCTCCAAGACACACATAGCACAGGAAAAGGAAAGTTAATGGGGTGCACATTAACAATTAAAGGGACAGTCAAGTCCAAAAAAGCCTTTAATGATTTACATAGGGAAGGTAATTTTAAACAACTTTCCAATTTATTTTTATCACCAATTTTGCTTTGTTCTTTTGGTGTTCTTAGTTGAAAGCTAAACCTAGGAGGCTCATATGCTAATTTTTTAGACCTTGAAGACTGCCTCTAATCTGAATGCATTTTGACCACTAGAGGGCATTAGTTCATGTGTTTCATATATATAACATTGAGCTCATGCACGTGAAGTTACCCTGGTGTGAGCACTGATTGGCTAAAATGCAAGTCTGTCTAAAGAACTGAAATAAGGGGGCAGTTTGCAGAGGCATAGATATAAGGTAATCACAGAGGTAAAAAGTATATTATTATAACTGTGTTGGTTATGCAAAACTGGGTAATAAAGGGATTATTTTTCTTTTCTAAAAACAAAAATTCAGTTGCTGACTGTCCATTTAAATGCTGCCAATACAAATCAGATTACTCTGCCTTCAGTGTATAGTACCTTACAATTGCCTCTATTTTCGTATAAATGTGTGTTTCTTTCATGTAATTAGCAAGAGTCCATGAGCTAGTGACTTATGGGATATACATTCCTACCAGGAGGGGCAAAGTTTCCCAAACCTTAAAATGCCTATAAATATACCCCTCACCACACCCACAATTCAGTTTTACAAACTTTGCCTCCTATGGAGGTGGTGAAGTAAGTTTGTGCTAGATTTCTACGTTGATATGCGCTTCGCAGCAGGCTGAAGCCCGGTTTTCCTCTCAGAATGCAGTGAATGTCAGAGGGATGTGAAGAGAGTATTGCCTATTTGAATACAATGGTCTTCCTCTAGGGGATCTATTTCATAGGTTCTCTGTTATCGGTCGTAGAAATTTCTTCTCCTACCTCCCTTTTCAGATCGACGATATACTCTTATACAGTGGCGGCTCGTGGGTTATTCAAATGGGGGTTCACACACATACATATATATATATATATATATATATATATATATATATCCCACCATCCACCACATCTTCATATATTTAAAAGAACACACAGTCAGTCTTCAGGAGACCCTGAAACGTCAGTATTAAGTTACTATTCATTACATATACACACACACACACACACAGATACACACACACACACACAGATACACACAGATACACACACACACACACACACACACACACAGATACACACACACACAGATACACACACACACAGATACACACACACACAGATACACACACATACACAGAGATACACACATACACAGAGATACACACATACACATAGATACACACACAGAGATTCATACACACATACATACACAGAGATACATACACAGATACATACACAGAGATACACACACATAGATAGGCACCAACACATGCACACACAAATATAGGCAGACATACACATATATGCAGGGACATGCATGGTAATATTTTATTTATTTTTTTAAATACTTTTGGGACTTTTTCTTAATCTAAACTTGAGGTCCAGTCCAGCTCAGTACATACTGTATACTTATTTTTAGCAACTCACAGACTGACCTCTCTATCACATAGTTGCTGCTTCAAGCGCTGTGCAGGAGTTGTAAATTTCAACCGGAGATCTCCTCTCCCTCATGACCTCCTGCCCTGCAGCATAGGACATCACTGATTTACAATTTAACCCCATGACTACCAAAAAGGGCTGCAATACACTGCTTAGGAATAAACTGCAGTCCTTTCTGGGAGCCAGGGAGTTAATTTGTGTTCAGCAATTTTATCATGTTACGGAGTGAGTCTAGACTGTCTGTCTATTAGGTTATTCAAGGAGAGCTGTTTACCGGGTCCCAGCTACCCCTGACAGTGACAGGCTCAGCTTTATCCGGAAGGTAGGAGACAGCCTTAGAAAAAGTAAGATGCACAGTCACAGACACGCTGTTATTGTGTAGGCTGTAGCAGTTACTTTAAAGCATTGTTCCAGTCCCTAAAATAAATAGGAGCAGCACAAACAATGGTGCATTAGATTAGTGCATGTTCCTATACCCATTGCCTTGCTTACCTCCGGCCGGCTCCTTTTCTCACTAACTTAGTCCTGAGTCCTCCTTCCTTCAGCACAGTCAGTTTCACCCACATGTGGCCAGTGCAGTGCACACATGCTAGTGCCGCCAATGGCGCCAAGTTAAAATTATGTGCGCACGGCTGGCGGTAGGTGGAGCTAGGAGGCAGAGCCACAGGGTATTAAGTAAAACTAACTGTGTGTCTGTGTCACTCACTAGGTAGTTACCTATACCTAACCGGCCGTGCAACTTACTTCTCCAAGTCTCCTTGCTCCAGCCACATCCAGGACCACGCTGATAAATTTATATGCTAGCAGCCTATCAGAGCGAGCTGCAAGTTGCAACAAGTGCCACAGGCTGAACTACTGAGTCGGAACATGTCCCTCCCCACTCTCGCCGTGATGACGTATACGGCATTGTGGCGGGCAGCCTATCAGAACACAGGCTGAACATGTCCCTCCCCACTCTCGCACAGTTCAGCGTGTGCGAACAGGGATTGATATAGAAACATTTGAGGCTGGCCCAGATGCCTGCAGTGAACGTAGACATCACTGACAGGCATCATATAGGGCTCTAACCGCACGTGCGATGGAAAAAAAAAAAAAACAGACACAACATTTTTTTTTGCTTATATTTGAAAAAATACATAAGAATTTGATTTTTGGGGGTTAAAAATAAAATATAATTTTGCCAATAGGGGGCTATTGGAAAAATTATATTTTATGATTTTTGGAGGTTAAAAAAAAAATAAAGTATAATTTTTCCAATAGGGGGCTATTGGAAAAATTATATTTTATTCCCATATTTTTTTTTCTCTCAGCATCTGACAGGGAGGCACGTGCGGGAGTGCACACATGGAGGAGCCTCCACTGCTCTTATATACCATTACCTCTACTGATTCTCGTTTCAGTACTGGTTTGGCTATCTACTATATGTAGATGAGTGTCTTAGGGTAAGTAAGTCTTATTTCTATTTATGACACTCAAAGCTATGGTGGGCACTTTATATGTAAAGTTCTAAATATATGTGTTTAAGCTTATATTTGCCATGATTCAGGATATTCAGTATTCCTTCATTCAGACTGTCAGTTTCATTTTGGGAAAATGCATATAAATTTCATTTTTCTTACCTTCAATTTTCAATTGACTTTTTTTCAAAAATTGCGGGCTGTTAGGCTCGCGGGTGCAGAAAATGCTTCTATTTATTGCGTCATTTTTGGCGCGAGACTTTTTTGGCACAAAAAATTTCGTCATTTCCGGCGTCATAGTTGGCGCCGGAAGTTTTTTCGTAATTGCGTCATTTTTTACGTATGTGTATTGCGGACGGTTTTTTTGACACCAAAAAATATGGGCGTCATTCTTGGCGCCAAAATGTGTGGGCGTCATTCTTGGCGCCCATTTTTTTCACATTATTTCAGTCTCACTTTTCAGTTGCTTCTGGTTTTCTAGAGGCTTGTTTCATTTTGCATTTTTTCCCATTCCTGAAACTGCCATTTAAGGAATTTGATCATTTTGCTTTATATGTTGTTTTTTCTATTACATATTGCAATATGTCACTACCTGACCCTGGATCAGAATCTACTTCTGGAAAGGCGCTGCCTGATGTCGGTTCTCCCAAAGCTAAGTGCATTTGTTGTAAACTTTTGGTAACTGCTCCGGCTGTTGTTTGTGATAGTTGTCATGATAAGCTATCAAAAGCTGATAGTATTTCCATTAGTAATAATCCATTACCTGTTGTTGTTCCTTCAACATCTAATGTTCAGGATGTTCCTGTTAATGTTAAAGAATTTGTTTCTAAATCTATTCGGAAGGCTCTGTCTGTTATTCCTCCTTCTACTAAACGTAAGAGGTCTTTTAAAACTTCACATATTTCAGATGAATTTTTAAACGACCACCATCATTCTGACTTATCTATTTCTGATGAGGATCTATCTGATTCAGAAGATTCTACCTCAGATATTGAAACTGATAAATCTTCATATTTATTTAAGATGGAGTTTATTCGTTCTTTACATAAGGAAGTTTTTAAACCTCTTGTGGTTATTCCAGAAGTTTTTCCAGTTCCTGATGCTATTTCAGAAGTAATTTCTAGGGAATGGAATAGTCTGGGTACTTCATTTACTCCTTCTCCAAGGTTTAAGAAATTGTACCCTTTGCCATCTGATAGATTAGAGTTTTGGGATAAAATCCCTAAAGTTGATGGGGCTATTTCTACTCTTGCTAAACGTACTACTATTCCTACGGCAGATAGTACTTCGTTTAAAGATCCTTTAGATAGGAAGCTTGAATCCTTTCTAAGGAAGGCTTATTTATGTTCAGGTAATCTTCAGAGACCTGCTATTTCTTTGGCTGATGTTGCTGCAGCTTCAACTTTCTGGTTGGAGGCTTTAGCGCAACAAGTGTCAGACCATAATGCTTATAGCATTGGTAAACTTCTTCAATATGCTAATAACTTCATTTGTGATGCCATTTTCGATATCATTAGAATTGATGTCAGGTATATGTCTTTAGCTATTTTAGCTAGAAGAGCTTTATGGCTTAAGTCTTGGAATGCAGATGTGACTTCTAAGTCAACATTGCTTTCTCTTTCTTTCCAAGGTAATAAATTATTTGGTTCTCAGTTAGACTCAATAATTTCAACGGTTACTGGGGGGAAGGGAGCCTTTTTACCTCAGGATAAAAAATCTAAAGGCAAATATAGGGCTGCTAATCGTTTTCGTTCCTTTCGTCAGAATAAGGAACAAAAGCCTGACCCTTCCTCTAAAGGAACAGTTTCCGTTTGAAAACCTTCTCCAGTCTGGAATAAATCCAAGCCTTTCAGAAAGTCAAAACCAGCTCCCAAATCTGCATGAAGGTGCGGCCCTCATTCCAGCTCAGCTGGTAGGGGGCAGGTTACGATTTTTCAAAGATGTTTGGATCGATTCGATTCAAAGTCTTTGGATTCAGAACATTGTTTCACAAGGGTACAGAATAGGTTTCAGGGTAAGACCGCCTGTGAGAAGATTCTTTCTTTCACGCATTCCAGTAAACCCAGTGAAGGCTCAAGCGTTTCTGAAATGTGTTTCAGATCTGGAGTCAGCTGGGGTAATTATGCCAGTTCCAGTTCTGGAACGGGGCCTGGGGTTTTACTCAAATCTGTTCATTGTACCAAAAAAGGAGAATTCCTTCAGACCAGTTCTTGATCTAAAAATATTGAATCATTATGTAAGGATACCAAAATTCAAGATGGTGGCTATAAGGACTGTTCTGCCTTTTGTTCAGCAAGGGCATTATATGTCCACAATAGACTTACAGGATGCATATCTTCATATTCCAATTCATCCGGATCACTATCAGTTCCTGAGATTCTCTTTTCTAGACAAGCATTACCAGTTTGTTGCTCTTCCTTTTGGCTTAGCTACAGCTCCAAGGATCTTTTCGAAGGTTCTCGGTGCTCTTCTCTGTGTAATCAGGGAGCAGGGTATTGCGGTATTTCCTTATTGGACGATATCTTGGTACTTGCTCAGTCTTTACATTCTGCAGAATCTCACACGAATCAACTTGTGTTGTTTCTTCAAAGACATGGTTGGAGGATCAATTTACTAAAGAGTTCCTTGATTCCTCAGACAAGGGTAACCTTTTTAGGTTTCCAAATAGATTCAGTGTCCATGACTTTGTCTCTTACAGAAAAGAGACGTCTGAAATTGGTTTCAGCTTGTCGAAACCTTCAGTCTCAATCTTTCCCTTCGGTAGCTTTGTGCATGGAAATTTTAGGTCTCATGACTGCTGCATAGGACGCAATCCCTTTTGCTCGTTTTCACATGAGACCTCTCCAGCTTTGTATGCTGAACCAATGGTGCAGGGATTATACAAAGATATCACAATTAATATCCTTAAATCCCAATGTTCGTTCTTCTCTGACTTGGTGGTTGGATCACCATCGTTTAGTTCAAGGGGCCTCTTTTGTTCGTCCAACCTGGACTGTGATCTCAACAGATGCGAGTCTTTCAGGTTGGGGAGCTGTATGGGGATCTCTGACAGCGCAGGGGGTTTGGGAATCTCAGGAGGCGAGATTGACAATCAATATTTTGGAACTCCATACGATTTTCCGAGCTCTTCAGTTCTGGCCTCTTCTGAAGAGAGAATCGTTTATTTGTTTTCAGACAGACAATGTCACAACAGTGGCATATGTCAATCATCAAGGGGGGACTCACAGTCCTCAGGCTATGAAAGAAGTATCTCGGATACTTGTATGGGCGGAATCCAGCTCCTGTCTAATTTCTGCAGTTCACATCCCAGGTATACACAATTGGGAAGCGGATTATCTCAGTCGCCAGATGTTACATACGGGCAAATGGTCTCTTCACCCAGTGGTATTTCTTCAGATTGTTCAAATCTGGGGGCTTCCAGAAATAGATCTGATGGCCTCTCATCCAAACAAGAATCTTCAAAGGTATCTGTCCAGATCCAGGGATCCTCAGGCGGAAGCGGTGGACGCGTTGTCACTTCCTTGGAATTATCAACCTGCTTATACCTTTCCGCCTCTAGTTCTTCTTCCAAGAGTGATTTCCAAAATCCTAATGGAGCGTTCGTTTGTACTGCTGGTGGCTCCAGCATGGCTGCACAGGTTTTGGTATGCAGATCTCGTTCAGATGGCAAGTTGCCAACCTTGGACACTTCCTTTAAGGCCAGACCTTCTATCTCAAGGCCCATTTTTCCATCAGGATCTCAAATCATTAAATTTGAAGGTATGGAGATTGAACGTTTAATACTTAGTCATAGAGGTTTCTCTGATTCAGTGATTAATACTATGTCACAGGCTCATAAATCTGTGTCTAGGAAGATCTATTACCGAGTCTGGAAGACTTACATTTCTTGGTGTTCTTCACATAAATTTTCTTGGCATTCTTTTAGAATTCCTAGAATTTTACAATTTCTTCAAGATGGTTTGGATAAGGGTTTGTCTGCAAGTTCCTTGAAAGGTCAAATCTCTGCTCTTTCAGTTCTTTTTCACAGAAAGATTGCTAATCATCCTGATATTCATTGTTTTGTACAGGCTTTGGTTCGAATCAAGCCTGTCATTAAGTCAATCTCTCCTCCTTGGAGTCTCAATTTGGTTCTGAGGGCTTTACAGGCTCCTCCGTTTGAACCTATGCATTCTCTGGATATTAAATTACTTTCCTGGAAAATTTTGTTCCTTTTGGCCATCTCTTCTGCTAGAAGAGTTTCTGAATTATCTGTTCTTTCTTGTGAATCTCCTTTTCTGATTTTTCATCAGGATAAGGTGGTGTTGCGGACTTTATTTAAATTTTTACCTAAAGTTGTGAATTCAACATTAGTAGAGAAATTGTTGTCCCTTCTTTGTGTCCTAATCCTAAGAATTCTCTGGAGAGATCTTTACATTCTTTGGATGTAGTTAGAGCTTTGAAATATTATGTTGAAGCTACTAAAGATTTCAGAAAGACTTCTAGTCTATTTGTTATCTTTTCTGGTTCTAGGAAAGGTCAGAAGGCTTCTGCCATTTCTTTGGCGTCTTGGTTAAAGTCTTTGATTCATCATGCTTATGTGGAGTCGGGTAAATCCCCGCCTCAAAGGATTACGGCTCATTCTACCAGGTCAGTTTCTACTTCCTGGGCTTTTAGGAATGAAGCTTCTGTTGATCAGATTTGCAAAGCAGCAACTTGGTCTTCTTTGCATACTTTTACTAAATTCTACCGTTTTGATGTTTTCTCTTCTTCTGAAGCAGTTTTTGGTAGAAAAGTACTTCAGGTAGCCGTTTCAGTTTGATTCTTCTGCTTATAATTTCAGTTTGTTTCATTATAAGATTAAAACTTTTTGATTTGGGTTGTGGATTATTTTTTCAGCGGAATTGGCTGTCTTTATTTTATCCCTCTCTAGTGACTCTTGCGTGGAAGTTCCACATCTTGGGTATCTGCTATCCCATACGTCACTAGCTCATGGACTCTTGCTAATTACATGAAAGAAAACATAATTTATGTAAGAACTTACCTGATAAATTAATTTCTTTCATATTAGCAAGAGTCCATGAGGTGAATTGTTAAAAGGACAGAGGTGAGAAATGTCATTGGGTAATTATACATTGTGACGTAATGCAGTGCTGCTTTAGTATGGACCACTCACTGCCTTAGACCATTTTCTCAAATCTGCTTGGAAATGTAAGGATTTTTTCCATTGGACAATTCAAAAAAACCTATTTGAGCTGCACATTAGAATTCATAATAAAACTACACCACACATGTGAAAAAACGCAAACACTGTAAAAACTTGTATTTATATATTGCTTTCCTTATTGTACAATGAGTTTCCCGCCTCTGCTAGTGGTCTGGCCCAGGTCTGGCCCATACTGTAAACATTCCCCCTGCAGTTCTCACTGTTTTTTCTTGCAAACAGAAAAGTTGCAAGATAGGGGCTCCTGGAAGCGGTGCAAAGCTGGCTGGAGGGAGCTTTGACCGCAAAGGAAGTAGGCAGTGTAGTTAGGAGGAGTGAGGGGCGGAGCAGGGTAGGAGGTTATTTATAGCGGAGCTGAGCGGGAAAGCCAGCAGTTGCAAAAAATTTTATAGCAGAAAGCATCTCCCTCCCACCCGTCCCTAATTTATATGGTTCTTGTTATAGGTTTATTGTCGCAGTTTTGGGTGGGGGTGCTAGCCCTTACAAGTGCAGCAGGTTATGGCCAATTGTTAATGCGGAGGTATTTAGAATTCCCATGGGGGGGAATTCTATTTTTGGGTTCCTAAGGGCACGGGGTTCCTTAGAGGTTTTATGTGTTGGTATTGACGGGCCCAATCACTTGCACGGTTGGGTCCATTGGTGGTTTGACGGCCATTAGATATAAAGAAATAAATAGGGGCTAGCACCACTGTTTTTTTGGGTTGTTATGTATATGTGGTTGCAATACTTGTTATTTATTAAGTTATTAAAGTTATTAAAGTTTTTTAATATTTATTAAAATAAAGGAGCTGCGGCCAATTTGTACCAAAGCCAAGTCTAGTGTCTTTATTTGTTTTGTGTGTATTATAAAATGTTAAAAGGTGGTGTTAAAAAGGTAAGGGCCTGTTCTTGACGAAATAGCAGGTCATGTGCCAAATTTCCTTCATAGAAAACATAATTTATGTAAGAACTTACCTGATAAATTCATTTCTTTCATATTAGCAAGAGTCCATGAGCTAGTGATGTATGGGATATACATTCCTACCAGGATGGGCAAAGTTTCCCAAACCTTAAAATGCCTATAAATACACCCCTCACCACACCCACAATTCAGTAAAAAAAAATCGGTACTTGATGCAGATCAGCAGTAACCTTTAGGCCACATCAAATCTTGCTCCTAAAAATAAAAGAACAAGACAGAAATAAAAAAAAAAACATTTAACCCCCATAAAAAACACTTAGTTGAAATATATAACACTAGTCCTAAAGCCCGTGTACACTGGCAATTTTTTGCAGTACGGTGGTTCCACCCCTTGCTCTCTCTCTATCCCCCCCTCTATTTTGCCCCTCTCATTTGCTCTCTCTCTCCCCCCTCTCTTTTGCTCTCTCTCTCCCCCCTCTCTTCTGCTCTCTCTCTCCCCCTCTCTCTATTTTGCTCTCTCTCTATCCCCCCCTCTATTATGCTCTCTCTTCCCCCTCTCTTTTGCTCTCTCACCCCTCTCTTCTGCTCTCTCTTCCCCCTCTCTTTTGCTCTCTCTTCCCCTTCTCTTTTTCTCTCTCTCTCCCCTCTCTTTTGATCTCTCTCTCCCCCTCTCTTTTGCACTCCCCCCCCTCTTTTGCTCTCTCTCCCCCTCTTTTGCTCTCTCTCCCCCCCTCTCTTTTGCTCTCTCTCCCCCTCTTTTGCTCTCTCTCCCCCCTCTCTTTTGCTCTCTCTCCCCCTCTCTTTTGCTGTCTCTATCCCCCTCTTTTACTTTCTCTCTCACCCCTTTCTTTTTCTCTCTCCCCCCTCTGTTTTGCTGTCTCTCTCCTCCTCTTTTGCTCTTTCTCCCCATTCTTTTGATCTCTTCCCCCCTCTTTTGCTGTTTCTCTCCCTCTCTTTTGCTCTCTCTAACCCCCCTCTTTCACTTTCTCTCCCCCTTTTTTCCTCTCTCCCCCTCTCTTTTGCTCTCTCCCCCTCTCTTTTGCTCTCTCTCCCTCTCTTTTGCTCTCTCTATCCCCCCTATTTTGCTCTCTCTATCCCACCTTTTGCTCTCTCTGTCTCCCCTCTCTTTTGCTCTCTCTCTCCCCCTCTCTCTTGTTATCTCTATCCCCCTATTTTGCTCTCTCTATCCCCCCTCTTTTGCTCTCTCTATCCCCTCTCTTTTACTCTCTCTCCCCCTTTTTTTGCTCTCTCCCCTCTCTCTTTTGCTGTCTCTCCCCCTCTCTTTTGCTCTCTCTATCCCCTTCTTTTGTTCTCTCTATCCCCCTTCTTCTGCTCTCTCTATTCCCCCTCTTTTGCTTTCTCCCCCTCTCTTTTGCTCTCTCTCTTCCCCCTCTCTTTTGTTTTCTCTATCCTCCCTCTTTTGCTCTCTCTACCCCCCCATCTTTTGCTCTCTCTCTCCCCCTCTCTTTTGCTCTCTCTCTCTCCCCCCTCTTTTGCTCTCTCTCCCCCCCCCCCCCTCTTTTGCTCTCTCTCCCCACCTTTCTTTTGCTCTCTCCCCCCTTTCTTTTGCTGTCTCTATCCCCCTCTTGTGCTCTCTCTATCCCCCCTCTTTTGCTCTCTCTATCCCACCCTCTTTTGCTCTCTCTATCCCACCCTCTTTTGCTCTCTCTCCCTTCTCTTTTGCTCTCTCTCTCCCCTCTCTTTTGCTCTCTCTCTCCCCTCTCTTTTTCTCTCTCTTTCTCTCTCCCCCTACCTTCACCCTCTCTTTTCCCCCTCTTTTGCACTCTCCCCCTCTCTTTTGCTCTCTATCCCCCCTTTCTCCCCCTCTCTTTTGCTGTCTCTCTCCCTCTCTTTTGCTCTCTCTCTCTCTCCCCTCTCTTTTGCGCTCTCCCCCTCTCTTTTGCTTTCTCTCTCCCCCCTCTCTGTTGATCTCTCTCTCTCTTTCCCCTCTCTTTTGCTCTCTCTCTCCTCTCTTTTGCTCTCTCTCTCCCCCTATCTTCCCCCCTCACTTTTCCCCCTCTTTTGTTCTTCTATCCCTCTCTTTTGCTCTCTTTACCCCCTTCTTCTGCTCTCTCTATCCCCCCTCTTTTGCTTTCTCCCCCTCTCTTTTGCTCTCTCTCTTCCCCCTCTCTTTTGTTTTCTCTATCCTCCCTCTTTTGCTCTCTCTACCCCCATCTTTTGCTCTCTCTCTCCCCCTCTCTTTTGCTCTCTCTCCCCCCTCTTTTGCTCTCTCTCCCCCCTCTTTTGCTCTCTCTCCTCCCCTTTCTTTTGCTCTCTCCCCCCTTTCTTTTGCTGTCTCTCTCCCTCTCTTTTGCCTTCTCTCTCCCCCTCTCTTTTGCACTCTCTCCCCCTCTCTTTTGCTCTCTCCCTCCCCTCTCTTTTGCTCTCTCTCTTTCCCCCTCTCTTTTGCGCTCTCTCCCCTCTCTTTTGCGCTCTCCCCCTCTCTTTTGCTTTCTCTCTCTCCCTCTCTTTTGCTCTCTCTCTCCCCTCTCTTTTGCTCTCTCTCCTCCCCTCTCTTTTGCTCTCTCTTTCTCTCTCCCCCTACCTTCACCCTCTCTTTTCCCCCTCTTTTGCGCTCTCCCCCTCTCTTTTGCGCTCTATCCCCCCTTTCTTCCCCTCTCTTTTGCTGTCTCTCTCCCTCTCTTTTGCTCTCTCTCTCTCCCCTCTCTTTTGCGCTCTCCCCCTCTCTTTTGCTTTCTCTCTCCCCCCTCTCTTTTGATCTCTCTCTCTTTCCCCTCTCTTTTGCTCTCTCTCTCTCTCTCTCCTCTCTTTTGCTCTCTCTCTCCCCCTATCTTCCCCCCTCTCTTTTCCCCCTCTTTTGTGCTCTCTCCCTCTCTTTTGCTCTCTTTACCCCCTTTCTCCCCCTCTCTTTTGCTGTCTCTCTCCCTCTCTTTTGCTCTCTCTCTCTCTCTACCCTTTCATTTGCTCTCCCTCCCCCCTCTCTTCTGCTCTCTCTCTCCCCCTCTCTCTATTTTGCTCTCTCTCTATCCCCCCCTCTATTTTGCTCTCTCTTCCCCCTCTATTTTGCTCTCTCTTCCCCCTCTCTTCTGTTCTCTCTTCCCCCTCTCTTTTGCTCTCTCTTCCCCTTCTCTTTTTCTCTCTCTCTCCCCTCTCTTTTGATCTCTCTCTCCCCCTCTCTTTTGCTCTCTCCCCCCCCTCTTTTGCTCTCTCTCCCCCTCTTTTGCTCTCCCCCCCCTCTCTTTTGCTCTCTCTCCCCCTCTTTTGCTCTCTCTCCCCCTCTCTTTTGCTCTCTCTCCCCCTCTCTTTTGCTGTCTCTATCCCCCTCTTTTACTTTCTCTCTCACCCCTTTCTTTTTCTCTCTCCCCCCTCTGTTTTGCTGTCTCTCTCCTCCTCTTTTGCTCTTTCTCCCCATTCTTTTGATCTCTTTCCCCCTCTTTTGCTGTTTCTTTCCATCTCTTTTGCTCTCTCTAACCCCCCTCTTTCACTTTCTCTCCCCCTTTTTTCCTCTCTCCCTCTCTCTTTTGCTGTCTCTCTCCCTCTCTTTTGCTCTCTCTATCCCCCCTATTTTGCTCTCTCTATCCCCTCTTTTGCTCTCTCTGTCTCCCCTCTCTTTTGCTCTCTCTCTCCCCCTCTCTCTTGTTATCTCTATCCCCCTCTCTTTTGCTCTCTCTCTCCCCTCTCTTTTGCTCTCTCTCTCCCCTCTCTTTTGCTCTCTCTTTCTCTCTCCCCCTACCTTCACCCTCTCTTTTCCCCCTCTTTTGCGCTCTCCCCCTCTCTTTTGCTCTCTATCCCCCCTTTCTCCCCCTCTCTTTTGCTGTCTCTCTCCCTCTGTTTTGCTCTCTCTCTCTTTCCCCCTCTCTTTTGCGCTCTCTCCCCTCTCTTTTGCGCTCTCCCCCCTCACTTTTGCTTTCTCTCTCCCCCTCTCTTTTGCTCTCTCTCTCCCCTCTCTTTTGCTCTCTCTCTCCCCTCTCTTTTGCTCTCTCTTTCTCTCTCCCCCTACCTTCACCCTCTCTTTTCCCCCTCTTTTGCGCTCTCCCCCTCTCTTTTGCTCTTTATCCCCCCTTTCTCCCCCTCTCTTTTGCTGTCTCTCTCCCTCTGTTTTGCTCTCTCTCTCTCTCTCCCCTCTCTTTTGCGCTCTCCCCCTCTCTTTTGCTTTCTCTCTCCCCCCTCTCTTTTGATCTCTCTCTCTTTCCCCTCTCTTTTGCTCTCTCTCTCTCTCTCCTCTCTTTTGCTCTCTCTCTCCCCCTATCTTCCCCCCTCTCTTTTCCCCCTCTTTTTTGCTCTCTCCCTCTCTTTTGCTCTCTTTAACCCCCTTTCTCCCCCTCTCTTTTGCTGTCTCTCTCCCTCTCTTTTGCTCTCTCTCTCTCCCCTTTCATTTGCTCTCCCTCCCCCCTCTCTTTTGCTGTCTCTCTCCCTCTCATTTGCTCTCTCTATCCCCCCTCTTTTGCTCACTCTATCCCCCCTCTTTTGCTCTCTCTATCCCACCCTCTTTTGCTCTCTCTATCCCACCCTCTTTTGCTCTCTCTCCCCTCTCTTTTGATCTCTCTCTCCCCCTCTTTTTTGATCTCTCTCTCCCCCTCTCTTTTGCGCTCTCCCCTCTCTTTTGCTCTCTCTCCCCCCTCTCTTTTGCTCTCTCTCCCCCTCTTTTGCTCTTTCTCCCCCTCTCTTTTGCTCTCTCTCCCACTCTTTTTTGCTGTCTCTGCCCCCCTCTTTTGCTCTCTCTCTCACCCCTTTCTTTTTCTCTCTCCCCCCTCTGTTTTGCTGTCTCTCTCCCCCTCTCTTTTGCTCTCTCTAACCCCCCTCTTTCACTCTCTCTACCCCCTTTTTGCTCTCTCCCCCCTTTTTTTTTTGCTGTCTCTCTCCCTCTCTTTTGCTCTCTCTATCCCCCCTATTTTGCTCTCTCTATCCCCTCTTTTGCTCTCTCTCTCTCTCCCCTCTCTTTTGCTCTCTCTCTCCCCCCTCTCTTTTGTTCTCTCTATCCCCCTCTTTTGCTCTCTCTATCCCCCCTCTTTTGCTCTCTCTCTCCTTTCTTTTGCTCTCTTTCCCCCTCTCTTTTGCTGTTTCTCTTCCTCTCTTTTGCTCTATCTCTCCCCCTCTCTTTTACTCTCTCTCCCCCCTTTTTTGCTCTCTCCCCTCTCTCTTTTGCTGTCTCTCCCCCTCTCTTTTGCTCTCTCTATCCCCCTTCTTTTGTTCTCTCTATCCCCCTTCTTTTGCTCTCTCTATCCCCCCTCTTTTGCTTTCTCCCCCTCTCTTTTGCTCTCTCTCTTCTCCCTCTCTTTTGTTTTCTCTATCCTCCCTCTTTTGCTCTCTCTACCCCCCATCTTTTGCTCTCTCTCTCCCCCTCTCTTTTGCTCTCTCTCCCCCCTCTTTTGCTCTCTCTATCCCCCCTCTTTTGCTCTCTCCCCCCCCCCTTTATTTTGCTGTCTCTCTCCCTCTCTTTTGCCTTCTCTCTCCCCCTCTCTTTTGCTCTCTCTCCCCCTCTCTTTTGCTCTCTCCCTCCCCCCTCTTTTGCTCTCTCTCTTCCCCCCTCTCTTTTGCGCTCTCTCTCTCTCTCCCCTCTCTTTTGTGCTCTCCCCCTCTCTTTTGCTTTCTCTCTCCCCCTCTCTTTTGCTCTCTCTCTCCCCTCTCTCCCCCTCTCTTTTGCTCTCTCCCCTCTCTTTTGCTCTCTCTCTCCCCCCTCTCTTTCTCTCTCCCCCTATCTTCCACCCTCTCTTTTCCCCCTCTTTTGCACTCTCCCCCTCTCTTTTGCTCTCTATCCCCCCTTTCTCCCCCTCTCTTTTGCTGTCTCTCTCCCTCTCTTTTGCTCTCTCTCTCTCCCCTCTTTTTTGTGCTCTCCCCCTCTCTTTTGCTCTCTCTCTCTCCTCTCTTTTGCTCTCTCTCTCTCCCCCTATCTTCCCCCCTCTCTTTTCCCCCTCTTTTGCACTCTCTCCCTCTCTTTTGCTCTCTATCCCCCCTTTCTCCCCCTCTCTTTTGTTTTCTCTATCCTCCCTCTTTTGCTCTCTCTACCCCCCATCTTTTGCTCTCTCTCTCCCCCTCTCTTTTGCTCTCTCTCCCCCCTCTTTTGCTATCTCTATCCCCCCTCTTTTGCTCTCTCCCCCCCTTTCTTTTGCTGTCTCTCTCCCTCTCTTTTGCCTTCTCTCTCCCCCTCTCTTTTGCTCTCTCTCCCCCTCTCTTTTGCTCTCTCCCTCCCCTCTCTTTTGCTCTCTCTCTTCCCCCCTCTCTTTTGCGCTCTCTCTCTCTCCCCTCTCTTTTGTGCTCTCCCCCTCTCTTTTGCTTTCTCTCTCCCCCTCTCTTTTGCTCTCTCTCTCCCCTCTCTCCCCCTCTCTTTTGCTCTCTCCCCTCTCTTTTGCTCTCTCTCCTCCCCTCTCTTTCTCTCTCCCCCTATCTTCCACCCTCTCTTTTCCCCCTCTTTTGCACTCTCCCCCTCTATTTTGCTCTCTATCCCCCCTTTCTCCCCCTTTCTTTTGCTGTCTCTCTCCCTCTCTTTTGCTCTCTCTATCCCCCCTATTTTGCTCTCTCTATCCCCTCTTTTGATCTCTCTCTCTCTCCTCTCTTTTGCTCTCTCTCTCTCCCCCTATCTTCCCCCCTCTCTTTTCCCCCTCTTTTGCACTCTCTCCCTCTCTTTTGCTCTCTATCCCCCCTTTCTCCCCCTCTCTTTTGCTGTCTCTCTTCCTCTCTTTTGCTCTCTCACTCTCCCCTTTCATTTGCTCTCCCTCACCCCTCTCTTTTGCTGTCTCTCTCCCTCTTATTTGCTCTCTCTATCCCCCCTCTTTTGCTCTCTCTATCCCCCCTCTTTTGCTCTCTCTCTATCCCCCCTCTTTTGAGCTCTTTCTTTCATGGGTGCATGGCCCCGCCAGGCCCCACCCACACCACACCCGGCCCTGTCCGCGTCACGCCCGGCACCACCCCACCTGCGTCACGCCCAGCCCCTGTCACACCCAGTCGGCCCCAGATGCCAGGAGGTTAGTCTGCTGAAGGCCAGGTGTGTTTGTCCTCGTGCAGTCTCTACTGCGTATGACAGCTTTGGACAAACACACTTGGCCTTTTATATTATAGGATAATATTTTACAGTGTAATACATATAACAAAGTATATATACGCATGTACAGTATACCCACAACCCCCCAGCTCCTATAGGTTTATTATTCATGTAATAGTCACTTTTTTAGTGTGAGTTTTGGTTGGCACGTACCGGTAAATCACATTTTCACTGGAGATCATTTACAGTACAACTTCACTGCAGATGACCACGCTGCTTTTAACATTGTCAGTGGCAGAGAAGCTTCGCTTCACTCAGTCAAATAGTGAGACTACCTTCTAACGGCGATATCATGCCTAAATAAGATTTCATGTCTAGATAAGATTTCATGCCTAAATAAGATTTCATGTCTAGATAAGATTTCATGTCTAGATAAGATTTCATGTCTAGATATGATTTCATGCCTAGATATGATTTCACGCCTAGATACGATTTCTTGCCTAGATAAGATTTCATGCCTAGATAAGATTTCATGTCTAGATAAGATATCATGTCTAGATAAGATTTCATGTCTAGATAAGATTTCATGCCTAGATAAGATTACATGTCTAGATAAGATTTCATGTCTAGATAAGATTTCATGTCTAGATAAGATTTCACGCCTAGATAAGATTTCACGTCTAGATATGATTTCATGCCTAGATAAGATTTCATGTCTAGATAAGATTTCATGCCTAGATATGATTTCATGTCTAGATAAGATTTCATGCCTAGATAAGATTTCATGCCTAGATAAGATTTCATGTCTAGATAAGATTTCATGTCTAGATAATATTTCATTCCTAGATATGATTTCACACCTAGATACGATTTCTTGCCTAGATAAGATTTCATGCCTAGATAAGATTTCATGTCTAGATATGATTTCACACCTAGATAAGATTTCACGCCTAGATAAGATTTCATGCCTAGATAAGATTTCTTGCCTAGATAAGATTTCATGTCTAGATAAGATTTCATGTCTAGATAATATTTCATGCCTAGATATGATTTCACACCTAGATACGATATCTTGCCTAGATAAGATGTCATGCCTAGATAAGATTTCATGTCTAGATATGATTTCACACCTAGATAAGATTTCACGCCTAGATAAGATTTCATGCCTAGATAAGATTTCTTGCCTAGATAAGATTTCATGTCTAGATAAGATTTCATGTCTAGATAAGATTTCATGCCTAGATAAGATTTCATGCCTAGATATGATTTCACGAATAGATAAGATTTCATGCCTAGATAAGATTTCACGCCTAGATAAAGATTTTACGCCTAGATAAGATTTTACGCCTAGATAAGATTTCATGCTTAGATAAGATTTCATGCCTAGATAAGATTTCACGCCTAGATATGATTTCATGCCTAGATAAGATTTTACGCCTAGATAAGATTTCATGCCTAGATAAGATTTCATGCCTAGATAAGATTTCATGCCTAGATAAGATTTCATGCCTAGATATGATTTCACGCCTAGATAAGATTTCATGTCTAGATAAGATTTCATGTTTAGATAAAGATTTTACTCCTAGATAAGATTTCACGCCTAGATAAGATTTCACGCCTAGATATGATTTCACGCCTAGATAAGATTTTAAGCCTAGATAAAATTTCATGCCTAGATAAGATTTCATGCCTAGATATGATTTCACGCCTAGATAAGATTTCATGCCTAGATAAGATTTTACGCCTAGATATGATTTCATGCCTAGATAAAGATTTTACGCCTAGCTATGATTTCACGCCTAGATAAGATTTCATGCCTAGATATAATTTCACGCCTAGATAAGATTTCATGTCTAGATAAGATTTAATGCCTAGATATGATTTCACGCCTAGATAAGATTTCATGCCTAGATACGATTTCTTGCCTAGATAAGATTTTATGTCTAGATAAGATTTCATGTCTAGATAAGATTTCATGCCTAGATAAGATTTCATGTCTAGATAAGATTTCATGTCTAGATAAGATTTCATGCCTAGATAAGATTTCATGTCTAGATAAGATTTCATGTCTAGATAAGATTTCATGTCTAGATAAGATTTCTTGCCTAGATAAAGATTTTACGCCTAGATAAGATTTCATGCCTAGATATGATTTCACGCCTAGATAAGATTTCATGCCTAGATAAGATTTTATGCCTAGGTTAAGATTTTACGCCTAGATAAGATTTCATGCCTAGATAAAGATTTTACGTCTAGATAAGATTTCATGCCTAGATAAAGATTTTACGTCTAGATAAGATTTCATGCCTAGATAAGATTTCATGCCTAGATAAAGATTTTACGTCTAGATAAGATTTCATGCCTAGATAAGATTTCATGCCTAGATAAAGATTTTACATCTATATAAGATTTCATGCCTAGATAAGATTTCATGCCTAGATAAGATTTCATGCCTAGATAAAGATTTTACGTCTAGATAAGATTTCATGCCTAGATAAGATTTCATGCCTAGATAAAGATTTTACGTCTAGATAAGATTTCATGCCTAGATAAGATTTCATGCCTAGATAAAGATTTTACGCCTAGATAAGATTTCTTGCCTAGATATGATTTCACGCCTAGATAAGATTTCATGCCTAGATAAGATTTTATGCCTAGATAAAGATTTTACGCCTAGATAAGATTTCATGCCTAGATAAGATTTCATGCCTAGATAAAGATTTTACGCCTAGATAAGATTTCATGCCTAGATAAGATTTCATGCCTAGATAAAGATTTCCCGTCTACATATGATTTCACGCCTAGATAAAGATTTCACGCCTAGATAAGATTTCACGCCTAGATAATATTGTATGCCCATTGCTAGATAAGATTTTGCGCCTAGATAAGATTTCTCGCCTAGATAAAGATTTCATGCCTAGATAAGATTTCACATTTTATATGATTTCACGCCTAGATAAGATTGTAATGCTCCTTGCCTAGATAAGATTTCACGCCTAGATAAAGATTTCACTCCTAGATAAGATTTCCCGTCTACATATGATTTCACGCCTAGATAAAGATTTCACGTCTAGATAAGATTTCACAAATAGATAATATTGTATGCTCATTGCCTAGAAAAGATTTCACGCCTAGATAAGATTTCACGCCTAGATAAGATTTCACACCTAGATAATATTGTATGCTCATTGCCTTGATAAGATTTCATGCCTAGATAAGATTTCACGCCTAGATAAGATTTCACGCCTATATAATATTGTATGCTCATTGCCTAGATAAGATTTCATGCCTAGATAAGATTTCATGCCTAGATAAGATTTCATACTAGATAAGATTTCCCGTCTACATATGATTTCACGCCTAGATAAGATTTCACAAATAGATAATATTGTATGCTCATTGCCTAGATAAGATTTCACGCCTAGATAAGATTTCACGCCTAGATAATATTGTATGCTCATTGCCTAGATAAGATTTCACGCCTAGATAAGATTTCACGCCTAGATAATATTGTATGCTCATTGCCTAGATAAGATTTCACGCCTAGATAAGATTTTACGCCTAGATAATATTGTATGCTCATTGCCTAGATAAGATTTCACGCCTAGATAAGATTTCACGCCTAGATAAGATTTCCCGCCTAGATAAGATTTCACGCCTAGATAATATTGTATGCTCATTGCCTAGATAAGATTTCATGCCTAGATAAGATTTCACGCCTATATAAGATTTCACACCTAGATAATATTGTATGCTCATTGCCTAGATAAGATTTCATGCCTAGATAAGATTTCATGCCTAGATAAAGATTTTACGCCTAGATAAGATTTCATGCCTAGATAAGATTTCATGCCTAGATAAAGATTTCCCGTCTACATATGATTTCACGCCTAGATAAAGATTTAACGCCTAGATAAGATTTCACGCCTAGATAATATTGTATGCCCATTGCTAGATAAGATTTTGCGCCTAGATAAGATTTCTCGCCTAGATAAAGATTTCATGCCTAGATAAGATTTCACATTTTATATGATTTCACGCCTAGATAAGATTGTAATGCTCATTGCCTAGATAAGATTTCACGCCTAGATAAAGATTTCACTCCTAGATAAGATTTCCCGTCTACATATGATTTCACGCCTAGATAAAGATTTCACGTCTAGATAAGATTTCACAAATAGATAATATTGTATGCTCATTGCCTAGAAAAGATTTCACGCCTAGATAAGATTTCACGCCTAGATAAGATTTCACGCCTAGATAAGATTTCACGCCTATATAATATTGTATGCTCATTGCCTAGATAAGATTTCATGCCTAGATAAGATTTCATGCCTAGATAAGATTTCATACTAGATAAGATTTCCCGTCTACATATGATTTCACGCCTAGATAAGATTTAACGCCTAGATAAGATTTCACGCCTAGATAATATTGTATGCCCATTGCTAGATAAGATTTTGCGCCTAGATAAGATTTCTCGCCTAGATAAAGATTTCATGCCTAGATAAGATTTCACATTTTATATGATTTCACGCCTAGATAAGATTGTAATGCTCATTGCCTAGATAAGATTTCACGCCTAGATAAAGATTTCATGTCTAGATAAGATTTCATGTCTAGATAATATTTCATGCCTAGATATGATTTCACACCTAGATACGATTTCTTGCCTAGATAAGATGTCATGCCTAGATAAGATTTCATGTCTAGATATGATTTCACACCTAGATAAGATTTCACGCCTAGATAAGATTTCATGCCTAGATAAGATTTCTTGCCTAGATAAGATTTCATGTCTAGATAAGATTTCATGTCTAGATAAGATTTCATGACTAGATAAGATTTCACGCCTAGATAAGATTTCATGCCTAGATATGATTTCACGAATAGATAAGATTTCATGCCTAGATAAGATTTCACGCCTAGATAAAGATTTTACGCCTAGATAAGATTTTACGCCTAGATAAGATTTCATGCTTAGATAAGATTTCATGCCTAGATAAGATTTCACGCCTAGATATGATTTCATGCCTAGATAAGATTTTACGCCTAGATAAGATTTCATGCCTAGATAAGATTTCATGCCTAGATAAGATTTCATGCCTAGATATGATTTCACGCCTAGATAAGATTTCATGTCTAGATAAGATTTCATGTTTAGATAAAGATTTTACTCCTAGATAAGATTTCACGCCTAGATAAGATTTCACGCCTAGATATGATTTCACGCCTAGATAAGATTTTAAGCCTAGATAAAATTTCATGCCTAGATAAGATTTCATGCCTAGATATGATTTCACGCCTAGATAAGATTTCATGCCTAGATAAGATTTTACGCCTAGATATGATTTCATGCCTAGATAAAGATTTTACGCCTAGCTATGATTTCACGCCTAGATAAGATTTCATGCCTAGATAAGATTTCATGCCTAGATAAGATTTCATGCCTAGATATGATTTCACGCCTAGATAAGATTTCATGTCTAGATAAGATTTCATGCCTAGATATGATTTCACGCCTAGATAAGATTTCATGCCTAGATACGATTTCTTGCCTAGATAAGATTTTATGTCTAGATAAGATTTCATGTCTAGATAAGATTTCATGCCTAGATAAGATTTCATGTCTAGATAAGATTTCATGTCTAGATAAGATTTCATGTCTAGATAAGATTTCTTGCCTAGATAAAGATTTTACGCCTAGATAAGATTTCATGCCTAGATATGATTTCACGCCTAGATAAGATTTCATGCCTAGATAAGATTTTATGCCTAGGTTAAGATTTTACGCCTAGATAAGACTTCATGCCTAGATAAAGATTTTACGTCTAGATAAGATTTCATGCCTAGATAAAGATTTTACGTCTAGATAAGATTTCATGCCTAGATAAGATTTCATGCCTAGATAAAGATTTTACGTCTAGATAAGATTTCATGCCTAGATAAGATTTCATGCCTAGATAAAGATTTTACATCTATATAAGATTTCATGCCTAGATAAGATTTCATGCCTAGATAAGATTTCATGCCTAGATAAAGATTTTACGTCTAGATAAGATTTCATGCCTAGATAAGATTTCATGCCTAGATAAAGATTTTACGTCTAGATAAGATTTCATGCCTAGATAAGATTTCATGCCTAGATAAAGATTTTACGCCTAGATAAGATTTCTTGCCTAGATATGATTTCACGCCTAGATAAGATTTCATGCCTAGATAAGATTTTATGCCTAGATAAAGATTTTACGCCTAGATAAGATTTCATGCCTAGATAAGATTTCATGCCTAGATAAAGATTTTACGCCTAGATAAGATTTCATGCCTAGATAAGATTTCATGCCTAGATAAAGATTTCCCGTCTACATATGATTTCACGCCTAGATAAAGATTTCACGCCTAGATAAGATTTCACGCCTAGATAATATTGTATGCCCATTGCTAGATAAGATTTTGCGCCTAGATAAGATTTCTCGCCTAGATAAAGATTTCATGCCTAGATAAGATTTCACATTTTATATGATTTCACGCCTAGATAAGATTGTAATGCTCATTGCCTAGATAAGATTTCACGCCTAGATAAAGATTTCACTCCTAGATAAGATTTCCCGTCTACATATGATTTCACGCCTAGATAAAGATTTCACGTCTAGATAAGATTTCACAAATAGATAATATTGTATGCTCATTGCCTAGAAAAGATTTCACGCCTAGATAAGATTTCACGCCTAGATAAGATTTCACGCCTAGATAATATTGTATGCTCATTGCCTTGATAAGATTTCATGCCTAGATAAGATTTCACGCCTAGATAAGATTTCACGCCTATATAATATTGTATGCTCATTGCCTAGATAAGATTTCATGCCTAGATAAGATTTCATGCCTAGATAAGATTTCATACTAGATAAGATTTCCCGTCTACATATGATTTCACGCCTAGATAAGATTTCACAAATAGATAATATTGTATGCTCATTGCCTAGATAAGATTTCACGCCTAGATAAGATTTCACGCCTAGATAATATTGTATGCTCATTGCCTAGATAAGATTTCACGCCTAGATAAGATTTCACGCCTAGATAATATTGTATGCTCATTGCCTAGATAAGATTTCACGCCTAGATAAGATTTTACGCCTAGATAATATTGTATGCTCATTGCCTAGATAAGATTTCACGCCTAGATAAGATTTCACGCCTAGATAAGATTTCCCGCCTAGATAAGATTTCACGCCTAGATAATATTGTATGCTCATTGCCTAGATAAGATTTCATGCCTAGATAAGATTTCACGCCTATATAAGATTTCACGCCTAGATAATATTGTATGCTCATTGCCTAGATAAGATTTCATGCCTAGATAAGATTTCATGCCTAGATAAAGATTTTACGCCTAGATAAGATTTCATGCCTAGATAAGATTTCATGCCTAGATAAAGATTTCCCGTCTACATATGATTTCACGCCTAGATAAAGATTTAACGCCTAGATAAGATTTCACGCCTAGATAATATTGTATGCCCATTGCTAGATAAGATTTTGCGCCTAGATAAGATTTCTCGCCTAGATAAAGATTTCATGCCTAGATAAGATTTCACATTTTATATGATTTCACGCCTAGATAAGATTGTAATGCTCATTGCCTAGATAAGATTTCACGCCTAGATAAAGATTTCACTCCTAGATAAGATTTCCCGTCTACATATGATTTCACGCCTAGATAAAGATTTCACGTCTAGATAAGATTTCACAAATAGATAATATTGTATGCTCATTACCTAGAAAAGATTTCACGCCTAGATAAGATTTCACGCCTAGATAAGATTTCACGCCTATATAATATTGTATGCTCATTGCCTAGATAAGATTTCATGCCTAGATAAGATTTCATGCCTAGATAAGATTTCATACTAGATAAGATTTCCCGTCTACATATGATTTCACGCCTAGATAAGATTTAACGCCTAGATAAGATTTCACGCCTAGATAATATTGTATGCCCATTGCTAGATATGATTTTGCGCCTAGATAAGATTTCTCGCCTAGATAAAGATTTCATGCCTAGATAAGATTTCACATTTTATATGATTTCACGCCTAGATAAGATTGTAATGCTCATTGCCTAGATAAGATTTCACGCCTAGATAAAGATTTCACTCCTAGATAAGATTTCCCATCTACATATGATTTCACGCCTAGATAAAGATTTCACGTCTAGATAAGATTTCACAAATAGATAATATTGTATGCTCATTGCCTAGAAAAGATTTCACGCCTAGATTAGATTTAATGCCTAGATAAGATTTCACGCCTAGATAAGATTTCACGCCTATATAATATTGTATGCTCATTGCCTAGATAAGATTTCATGCCTAGATAAGATTTCATGCCTAGATAAGATTTCATACTAGATAAGATTTCCCGTCTACATATGATTTCACGCCTAGATAAGATTTCACAAATAGATAATATTGTATGCTCATTGCCTAGATAAGATTTCACGCCTAGATAAGATTTCACGCCTAGATAATATTGTATGCTCATTGCCTAGATAAGATTTCATGCCTAGATAAGATTTTACGCCTAGATAATATTGTATGCTCATTGCCTAGATAAGATTTCACGCCTAGATAAGATTTCACGCCTAGATAAGATTTCACGCCTAGATAAGATTTCACGCCTAGATAATATTGTATGCTCATTGCCTAGATAAGATTTCATGCCTAGATAAGATTTCACGCCTATATAAGATTTCACGCCTAGATAATATTGTATGCTCATTGCCTAGATAAGATTTCATGCCTAGATAAGATTTCATGCCTAGATAAGATTTCATACTAGATAAGATTTCCCGTCTATATATGATTTCACGCCTAGATAAAGATTTCACGTCTAGATAAGATTTCACAAATAGATAATATTGTATGCTCATTGCCTAGATAAGATTTCACGCCTAGATAAGATTTCACGCCTAGATAATATTGTATGCTCATTGCCTAGATAAGATTTCACGCCTAGATAAGATTTCACGCCTAGATAAGATTTCACGCCTAGATAATATTGTATGCTCATTGCCTAGATAAGATTTCACGCCTAGATAAGATTTCACGCCTAGATAAGATTTCACGCCTAGATAATATTGTATGCTCATTGCCTAGATAAGATTTCATGCCTAGATAAGATTTCATGCCTAGATAAGATTTCATACTAGATAAGATTTCCCGTCTACATATGATTTCATGTCTAGATAAAGATTTCACGTCTAGATAAGATTTCACAAATAGATAATATTGTATGCCCATTGCCTAGATAAGATATTATGCCTAGATAAGATTTTGCACCTAGATAAGATTTCTCGCCTAGATCAAGATTTCACACCTAGATAAGATTGTATGCTCATTTTGCCTAGATAAGATTTCACGCCTAGATATAGATTTCACACCTAGATAATATTGTATGCCCATTGCCTAGATAAGATTTCATGCCTAGATAAGATTTCACATTTTGATATGATTTCACTCCTAGATAAGATTGTATGCCCATTGCCTAGATAAGATTTCATGCCTAGATACAATTACACGTCTAGATAAGATTTCACGCCTAGATAATATTGTATGCTCATTGCCTAGATAAGATTTCATGCCTAGATAAGATTTCATGCCTAGATAAGATTTCATACTAGATAAGATTTCCCGTCTACATATGATTTCACGCCTAGATAAAGATTTCACGTCTAGATAAGATTTCACAAATAGATAATATTGTATGCCCATTGCCTAGATAAGATATTATGCCTAGATAAGATTTTGCACCTAGATAAGATTTCTCGCCTAGATCAAGATTTCACGCCTAGATAAGATTTCACGCCTAGATAATATTGTATGCACATTGCCTAGATAAGATTTCATGCCTAGATAAGATTTCATGCCTAGATAAGATTTCATACTAGATAAGATTTCCCGTCTACATATGATTTCACGCCTAGATAAAGATTTCACGTCTAGATAAGATTTCACAAATAGATAATATTGTATGCCCATTGCCTAGATAAGATATTATGCCTAGATAAGATTTTGCACCTAGATAAGATTTCTCGCCTAGATCAAGATTTCACGCCTAGATAAGATTGTATGCTCATTTTGCCTAGATAAGATTTCACGCCTAGATAAGATTTCATGCCTAGATAAGATTTCCTGTCTACATATGATTTCACGCCTAGATATAGATTTCACACCTAGATAATATTGTATGCCCATTGCCTAGATAAGATTTCATGCCTAGATAAGATTTCACATTTTGATATGATTTCACTCCTAGATAAGATTGTATGCCCATTGCCTAGATAAGATTTCATGCCTAGATAAGATTACACGTTTTGATATGATTTCACGCCTAGATAAGATTGTATGCCCATTGCCTAGATAAGATTTCATGCCTAGATAAGATTGTATGCCTAGATAAGATTTCACGCCTAGATAAGATTGTATGCCCATTGCCTAGATAAGATTTCATGCCTAGATAAGATTTCACGCCTAGATATGATTTCACGCCTAGATAAGATTTCATGCCTAGATAAGATTTTATGCCTAGGTAAAGATTTCACGCCTAAATAAGATTTCACGCCTAGATAAGATTTCACGCCTAGATAATATTGTATGCTCATTGCCTAGATAAGATTTCACACCTAGATAAGATTTCATGCCTAGATAAGATTTCATACTAGATAAGATTTCCCGTCTACATATGATTTCACGCCTAGATAAAGATTTCACGTCTAGATAAGATTTCACAAATAGATAATATTGTATGCCCATTGCCTAGATAAGATATTATGCCTATATAAGATTTTGCACCTAGATAAGATTTCTCGCCTAGATCAAGATTTCACGCCTAGATAAGATTGTATGCTCATTTTGCCTAGATAAGATTTCACGCCTAGATAAGATTTCATGCCTAGATAAGATTTCCCGTCTACATATGATTTCACGCCTAGATATAGATTTCACACCTAGATAATATTGTATGCCCATTGCCTAGATAAGATTTCATGCCTAGATAAGATTTCACATTTTGATATGATTTCACTCCTAGATAAGATTGTATGCCCATTGTCTAGATAAGATTTCATGCCTAGATAAGATTGTATGCCTAGATAAGATTTCACGCCTAGATAAGATTGTATGCCCATTGCCTAGATAAGATTTCATGCCTAGATAAGATTTCACGCCTAGATATGATTTCACGCCTAGATAAGATTTCATGCCTAGATAAGATTTTATGCCTAGGTAAAGATTTTACGCCTAGATAAGATTTCATGCCTAGATAATATTTCATGCCTAGATAAAGATTTTACGCCTAGATAAGATTTCATGCCTAGATAATATTGTATGCTCATTGCCTAGATAAGATTTCACGCCTAGATAAGATTTCACGCCTAGATAATATTGTATGCTCATTGCCTAGATAAGATTTCACGCCTAGATAAGATTTCACGCCTAGATAAGATTTCACGCCTAGATAATATTGTATGCTCATTGCCTAGATAAGATTTCATGCCTAGATAAGATTTCACGCCTAGATAAGATTTCACGCCTAGATAATATTGTATGCTCATTGCCTAGATAAGATTTCATGCCTAGATAAGATTTCATGCCTAGATAAGATTTCATACTAGATAAGATTTCCCGTCTACATATGATTTCACGCCTAGATAAAGATTTCACGTCTAGATAAGATTTCACAAATAGATAATATTGTATGCCCATTGCCTAGATAAGATATTATGCCTAGATAAGATTTTGCACCTAGATAAGATTTCTCGCCTAGATCAAGATTTCACGCCTAGATAAGATTGTATGCTCATTTTGCCTAGATAAGATTTCACGCCTAGATAAGATTTCATGCCTAGATAAGATTTCCGGTCTACATATGATTTCACGCCTAGATATAGATTTCACACCTAGATAATATTGTATGCCCATTGCCTAGATAAGATTTCATGCCTAGATAAGATTTCACATTTTGATATGATTTCACTCCTAGATAAGATTGTATGCCCATTGCCTAGATAAGATTTCATGCCTAGATAAGATTACACGTTTTGATATGATTTCACGCCTAGATAAGATTGTATGCCCATTGCCTAGATAAGATTTCATGCCTAGATAAGATTGTATGCCTAGATAAGATTTCACGCCTAGATAAGATTGTATGCCCATTGCCTAGATAAGATTTCATGCCTAGATAAGATTTCACGCCTAGATATGATTTCACGCCTAGATAAGATTTCATGCCTAGATAAGATTTTATGCCTAGGTAAAGATTTTATGCCTAGATAAGATTTCATGCCTAGATAAGATTTCATGCCTAGATAAGATTTTATGCCTAGGTAAAGATTTCACGCCTAGATAAGATTTCAGGCCTAGATAAGATTTCACGCCTAGATAATATTGTATGCTCATTGCCTAGATAAGATTTCACGCCTAAATAAGATTTCATGCCTAGATAAGATTTCATACTAGATAAGATTTCCCGTCTACATATGATTTCACGCCTAGATAAAGATTTCACGTCTAGATAAGATTTCACAAATAGATAATATTGTATGCCCATTGCCTAGATAAGATATTATGCCTATATAAGATTTTGCACCTAGATAAGATTTCTCGCCTAGAT
Organism: Bombina bombina; assembly: GCF_027579735.1. Taxonomy (NCBI): domain Eukaryota; kingdom Metazoa; phylum Chordata; class Amphibia; order Anura; family Bombinatoridae; genus Bombina; species Bombina bombina. The sequence goes on along the minus strand of NC_069503.1, from coordinate 10,886,102 downwards.
CAAGATTTCATGCCTAGATAAGATTGTATGCTCATTTTGCCTAGATAAGATTTCACGCCTAGATAAGATTTCATGCCTAGATAAGATTTCCCGTCTACATATGATTTCACGCCTAGATATAGATTTCACACCTAGATAATATTGTATGCCCATTGCCTAGATAAGATTTCATGCCTAGATAAGATTTCACATTTTGATATGATTTCACTCCTAGATAAGATTGTATGCCCATTGTCTAGATAAGATTTCATGCCTAGATAAAATTGTATGCCTAGATAAGATTTCACGCCTAGATAAGATTGTATGCCCATTGCCTAGATAAGATTTCATGCCTAGATAAGATTTCACGCCTAGATATGATTTCACGCCTAGATAAGATTTCATGCCTAGATAAGATTTTATGCCTAGGTAAAGATTTTACGCCTAGATAATATTTCATGCCTAGATAATATTTAATGCCTAGATAAAGATTTTACGCCTAGATAAGATTTCATGCCTAGATAAGATTTCATGCCTAGATAAAGATTTTACGCCTAGATAAGATTTCATGCCTAGATAAGATTTCATGCCTAGATAAAGATTTTACGTCTAGATAAAGATTTCATGCCTAGATAAAGATTGCATGCCTAGATAAAGATTTTACGCCTAGATACGATTTCATGCCTAGATAAGATTTCCCGCCTAGATAAAGATTTTACGCCTAGATAAAGATTTCATGCCTAGATAAGATTTCATGCCTAGATAAAGATTTTACGTCTAGATAAAGATTTCATGCCTAGATAAAGATTGCATGCCTAGATAAAGATTTTACGCCTAGATACGATTTCATGCCTAGATAAGATTTCCCGCCTAGATAAAGATTTTACGCCTAGATAAAGATTTCATGCCTAGATAAGATTTCATGCCTAGATACGATTTCACACCTTGATAAGATTTCACGCCTAGTTAAAGATTTCTCACCTAGATAAAGATTTCACGCCTAGATAAGATTTCATGTTTTGATATGATTTCATGCCTAGATAAGATTGTATGCTCATTGTCTAGATAAGATTTCACGCCTAGATAAGATTTCATGCCTAGATAAGATTTCCCGTCTACATATGATTTCACGCCTAGATAAAGATTTCACGCCTAGATAAGATTTCACGCCTAGATAATATTGTATGCCCATTGCTAGATAAGATTTTGCGCCTATATAAGATTTCTCGCCTAGATAAAGATTTCATGCCTAGATAAGATTTCACATTTTATATGATTTCACGCCTAGATAAGATTGTAATGCTCATTGCCTAGATAAGATTTCACGCCTAGATAAGATTTCATGCCTAGATAAGATTTCCCGTCTACATATGAATTCACGCCTAGATAAAAATTTCACTCCTAGATAAGATTTCACGCCTAGATAAGATTTCACGCCTAGATAATATTGTATGCTCATTGCCTAGATAAGATTTCACGCCTAGATAAGATTTCACACCTAGATAATATTGTATGCTCATTGCCTAGATAAGATTTCACGCCTAGATAAGATTTCATGCCTAGATAAGATTTCATACTAGATAAGATTTCCCGTCTACATATGATTTCACGCCTAGATAAAGATTTCACGTCTAGATAAGATTTCACAAATAGATAATATTGTATGCCCATTGCCTAGATAAGATATTATGCCTAGATAAGATTTTGCACCTATATAAGATTTCTCGCCTAGATCAAGATTTCACGCCTAGATAAGATTGTATGCTCATTTTGCCTAGATAATATTTCACGCCTAGATAAGATTTCATGCCTAGATAAGATTTCCCATCTACATATGATTTCACGCCTAGATATAGATTTCACACCTAGATAATATTGTATGCCCATTGCCTAGATAAGATTTCATGCCTAGATAAGATTTCACATTTTGATATGATTTCACGCCTAGATAAGATTGTATGCCCATTGCCTAGATAAGATTTCATGCCTAGATAAAATTACACGTTTTGATATGATTTCACGCCTAGATAAGATTGTATGCCCATTGCCTAGATAAGATTTCATGCCTAGATAAGATTGTATGCCTAGATAAGATTTCACGCCTAGATAAGATTGTATGCCCATTGCCTAGATAAGATTTCATGCCTAGATAAGATTTCAGGTTTTGATATGATTTCATGCCTAGATAAGTTTGTATGCCCATTTCCTAGATAAGATTTCATGCCTAGATAAGATTTAATGCCTAGATAAGATTTTGCGCCTAGATAAGATTTCATGCCTAGATAAGATTTTGCACCTAGATAAGATTTCATGTCTACATATGATTTCATGCCTAGAAAAGATTTCATGTCTACATATGATTTCATGCCTAGATAAGATTTCACGTCTAGATAAGATTTAATGCCTAGATAAGATTTTGCGCCTAGATTAGATTTCATGCCTAGATAAGATTTCATGCCTAGATAAGATTTCATGCCTAGATAAGATTTTGCGCCTAGATAAGATTTCATGTCTACATATGATTTCATGCCTAGATAAGATTTCATGTCTACATATGATTTCATGCCTAGATAAGATTTCACATCTACATATGATTTCATGCCTAGATAAGGTTTCACGCCTAGATAAGATTTAACGTCTACATATGATTTCATGCCTAGATAAGGTTTCACGCCTAGATAAGATGTCACGTCTACATATGATTTCATGCCTAGATAAGGTTTCACGCCTAGATAAGATTTCACGTCTACATATGATTTCATGCCTAGATAAGATTTCACGCCTAGATACGATTTCACGTCTACATATGATTTCATGCCTAGATAAGATTTCGCGCCTAGATAAGATTTCACGTCTACATATGATTTCATGCCTAGATAAGATTTCGCGCCTAGAGAAGATTTCACGTCTACATATGATTTCATGCCTAGATAAGATTTCGCGCCTAGATAAGATTTCACGTCTACATATGATTTCATGCCTAGATAAGATTTCGCGCCTAGATAAGATTTCACGTCTACATATGATTTCATGCCTAGATAAGGTTTCATACCTAGTTAAGATTTCACTGGCAATCTTGTCTAGAATTCAATACCTTTATAACGTAGTGCTATTGTGATGATATTTCAGGCCCTGAGAGATGCTGGTTTGTCACGTTTCTGGAACCATCATAATCTGAAGAGGAAGATTAAGAACATAACATATAGAGGAATTACAATAAGGCTTCTGTAGATGTTCTCCTAGGTTATTGTTGTATTATTGTACCTCACTAAAACAGTACTAATAAGGACACAATACTTCCAGCTTTGATGTCAGATTTAAGTTTTACTTAGATGCCGACAAAGTGCCTAAGAGAGAGGAAGACAGAAAGTTTAATTCAAGGTGATACACATCTGTATGTCCCAGAGAGCCCCAGTATTGATTAAACTCTTCAGTAATATAGTTTAGGATTACTGCGCACTCAGAAATACTCGCTTTAGGCTTATTACATCTGTAATTATTGGGAAATTAGACTCCAGGATTCCAGCTAAGTAGGAATAATCATATCAGGTAGAAATCTCAGCCGGAACACATTAGTACTTTGTACTCTGAATGTTTTTATTTCTCCTGAGATAGAAGGTTAAACAGCCATGATTAGGAAGGTAGAAGAATCAGTGGTTACAATAAGGGTAGTGTTTGCAGGTGAGGCTGTATGGAGGGGCTTGGCGGTATCTTCAGGGATGTTACAAAAGGAAAGGTCAGTTTGAGTAAGGGTCCTTAGGACTGTGATAGGATATGAACTATGTCAATTATGTTTTTCAACATTTTGATTGGCTGCAACCGGCAAATGTCCCATCCAGGGGCTATATATAAGTGATTACACCTGTTAAAGGAGGCATGTCTTCCTCTTTAGTCTGGCCAGAAATAAATCAGGTATGTTTGCTTTCCAAACCTTCCAGTTTACCTCTACTGTTTCATTTGCTTCATTCTCTTGCTATCCTTTGTTGAAGGAGCAGGTCTGCAGTAACTGGGAGCTAGTTGAGTCAATGACAAGAGGCATGTATGTGCAGCCACAAATCAGCCGCTAGCTCCCAGTAGTGCATTGCTGATTCTGAGCCTACACAGATATGATTTTCAGTAAACAATTAGAGAATGAAGCAAATTAGATAATAGATGTAAAATGTAAAGTTGTTTAGCATTGGTGCTGTATGTGACACGTAATTAGTGCTGTATGTGACTTGTGATTGGTGCTGTATGTGACACGTGATTGGTGCTGTATGTGACATGTGATTGGTGATGTATGTGACATGTGATTACTGTTGTATTTGACACGTGATTAGTGCTGTATGTGACACGTGATTGGTGCTGTATGTGACACGTGATTGGTGCTGTATGTGACACGTGATTGGTGCTGTATGTGACATGTGATTACTGTTGTATTTGACACGTGATTAGTGCTGTATGTGACACGTGATTGGTGCTGTATGTGACACATGATTGGTGCTGTATGTGACACGTGATTGGTGCTGTATGTGACACATGATTAGTGCTGTATGTGACACGTGATTGGTGCTGTATGTGACATGTGATTGGTGCTGTATGTGACACGTGATTGGTGCTATATGTGACATGTGATTGGTGCTGTATGTGACACATGATTAGGGCTGTATGTGACACGTGATTGGTGCTGTATGTGACACGTGATTGGTGCTATATGTGACATGTGATTGGTGCTGTATGTGACACTTGATTGGTGCAGTATGTGACATGTGATTGGTGCTGTATGTGACACGTGATTAGTGCTGTATGTGACACGTGATTGGTGCTGTATGTGACACGTGATTGGTGCTGTATGTGACACGTGATTGGTGCTGTATGTGACACATGATTGCTGCTGTATGTGACACTTGATTGGTGCAGTATGTGACACGTGATTGGTGCTGTATGTGACACCTGAATGCTGCTGTATTTGACACGTGATTGGTGCTGTATGTGACACGTGATTGGTGCTGTATGTGACACTTGATTGCTGCTGTATGTGACACGTGATTGCTGCTGTATGTGACACGTGATTAATGCTGTATGTGACACGTGATTGCTGCTGTATGTGACACGTGATTGGTGCTGTATGTGACACGTGATTGATGCTGTATGTGACACGTAATTAGTGCTGTATGTGACACGTGATTGGTGCTGTATGTGACACCTGAATGCTGCTGTATTTGACACGGGATTGCTGCTGTATGTGACACGTGATTAATGCTGTATGTGACACGTGATTGCTGCTGTATGTGACACGTGATTGGTGCTGTATGTGACACGTGATTGATGCTGTATGTGACACGTAATTAGTGCTGTATGTGACACGTGATTGGTGCTGTATGTGACACCTGAATGCTGCTGTATTTGACACGGGATTGGTGCTGTATGTGACACGTGATTGGTGCTGTATGTGACACTTGATTGCTGCTGTATGTGACACGTGATTGCTGCTGTATGTGACACGTGATTAATGCTGTATGTGACACGTGATTGCTGCTGTATGCGACACGTGATTGGTGCTGTATGTGACACGTGATTGATGCTGTATGTGACACGTAATTAGTGCTGTATGTGACACGTGATTGGTGCTGTATGTGACACTTGATTGGTGCTGTATTTGACACGTGATTGGTGCTGTGTGTGAGACGTGATTGCTGCTGTAAGTGACATGTGATTGGTGCTGTATGTGACACTTGATTGGTGCTGTATTTGACACGTGATTGGTGCTGTGTGTGAGACGTGATTGCTGCTGTAAGTGACATGTGATTGGTGCTGTATGTGACACGTAATTAGTGCTGTATGTGACACGTGATTGGTGCTGTATGTGACACGTGATTGGTGCTGTATGTGACACGTAATTAGTGCTGTATGTGACACGTGATTGGTGCTGTATGTGACACGTAATTAGTGCTGTATGTGACACGTGATTGGTGCTGTATGTGACACGTGATTGGTGCTGTATGTGACATGTGATTGGTGCTGTATGTGACACGTGATTGGTGCTGTATGTGATATGTGATTGGTGCTGTATGTGACACGTGATTGCTGCTGTATGTGATATGTGATAGTATCATTTTACCTTCCTGTTCCCATAAGATCACAAACCATTGCTGCTGTATGTGATACGTGATTGGTGCTGTATGTGACACGTGATTGGTGCTGTATGTGACATGTGATTGCTGCTGTATGTGACACGTGATTGGTGCTGTATGTGACACGTGATTGGTGCTGTATGTGACATGTGATTGGTGCTGTATGTGACACGTGATTGCTGCTGTATGTGACACGTGATTGGTGCTGTATGTGACACGTGATTGCTGCTGTATGTGACACGTGATTGGTGCTGTATGTGACACGTGATTGGTGCTGTATGTGACACGTGATTGCTGCTGTATGTGACACGTGATTGGTGCTGTATGTGACATGTGATTGGTGCTCTAAGTGACACGTGATTGGTGCTGTATGTGACACGTGATAGTATCATTTTACCTTTCTGATCCCTTAAGGACACAAACCATTGCTGCTGTATGTGACACGTGATAGTATCATTTTACCTTCCTGTTCCCTTAAGGACACAAACCATTGCTGCTGTATGTGACACGTCATAGTATCATTTTACCTTCCTGTTCCCTTAAGGACACAAACCATTGCTGCTGTATGTGACACGTGATAGTATCATTTTACCTTTCTGATCCCTTAAGGACACAAACCATTGGTGCTGTATGTGACACGTGATAGTATCATTTTACCTTTCTGTTCCCTTAAGGACACAAACCATTGCTGCTGTATGTGACACGTGATAGTATTATTTTACCTTCCTGTTCCCTTAAGGACACAAACCATTGCTGCTGTATGTGACACGTGATAGTATCATTTTACCTTCCTGTTCCCTTAAGGACACAAACCATTACTGCTGTAGGTGACACGTGATAGTATCATTTTACCTTCCTGTTCCCTTAAGGACACAAACCATTGCTGCTGTATGTGACACGTGATAGTATCATTTTACCTTCCTGTTCCCTTAAGGACACAAACCACTGGTGCTGTATGTGACACGTGATAGTATCATTTTACCTTCCTGTTCCCTTAAGGACACAAACCATTGCTGCTGTATGTGACACGTGATAGTATCATTTTACCTTCCTGTTCCCTTAAGGACACAAACCACTGGTGCTGTATGTGACACGTGATAGTATCATTTTACCTTCCTGTTCCCTTAAGGACACAAACCACTGGTGCTGTATGTGACACGTGATAGTATCATTTTACCTTTCTGTTCCCTTAAGGACACAAACCACTGGTGCTGTATGTGACACGTGATAGTATCATTTTACCTTCCTGTCCCCTTAAGGACACAAACCATTGCTGCTGCTGTATGTGACACGTGATAGTATCATTTTACCTTCCTGTCCCCTTAAGGACACAAACCATTGCTGCTGTATGTGACACGTGATAGTATCATTTTACCTTCCTGTTCCCTTAAGGACACAAACCACTGGTGCTGTATGTGACACGTGATAGTATCATTTTACCTTCCTGTTCCCTTAAGGGCACAAACCATTGCTGCTCCTGTATGTGACACATGATAGTATCATTTTACCTTCCTGTCCCCTTAAGGACACAAACCATTGCTGCTGTATGTGACACATGATAGTATCATTTTACCTTCCTGTTCCCTTAAGGACACAAACCATTGCTGCTCCTGTATGTGACACGTGATAGTATCATTTTACCTTCCTGTTCCCTTAAGGACACAAACCATTGGTGCTGTATGTGACACGTGATAGTATCATTTTACCTTCCTGTTCCCTTAAGGACACAAACCATTGGTGCTGTATGTGACACGTGATAGTATCATTTTACCTTCCTGTTCCCATAAGATCACAAACCATTGCTGCTGTATGTGATACGTGATTGGTGCTGTATGTGACACGTGATTGGTGCTGTATGTGACATGTGATTGCTGCTGTATGTGACACGTGATTGGTGCTGTATGTGACACGTGATTGGTGCTGTATGTGACATGTGATTGGTGCTGTATGTGACACGTGATTGCTGCTGTATGTGACACGTGATTGGTGCTGTATGTGACACGTGATTGCTGCTGTATGTGACACGTGATTGGTGCTGTATGTGACACGTGATTGGTGCTGTATGTGACACGTGATTGCTGCTGTATGTGACACGTGATTGGTGCTGTATGTGACATGTGATTGGTGCTCTAAGTGACACGTGATTGGTGCTGTATGTGACACGTGATAGTATCATTTTACCTTTCTGATCCCTTAAGGACACAAACCATTGCTGCTGTATGTGACACGTGATAGTATCATTTTACCTTCCTGTTCCCTTAAGGACACAAACCATTGCTGCTGTATGTGACACGTCATAGTATCATTTTACCTTCCTGTTCCCTTAAGGACACAAACCATTGCTGCTGTATGTGACACGTGATAGTATCATTTTACCTTTCTGATCCCTTAAGGACACAAACCATTGGTGCTGTATGTGACACGTGATAGTATCATTTTACCTTTCTGTTCCCTTAAGGACACAAACCATTGCTGCTGTATGTGACACGTGATAGTATCATTTTACCTTCCTGTTCCCTTAAGGACACAAACCATTGCTGCTGTATGTGACACGTGATAGTATCATTTTACCTTCCTGTTCCCTTAAGGACACAAACCATTGCTGCTGTATGTGACACGTGATAGTATCATTTTACCTTCCTGTTCCCTTAAGGACACAAACCATTGCTGCTGTATGTGACACGTGATAGTATCATTTTACCTTCCTGTTCCCTTAAGGACACAAACCACTGGTGCTGTATGTGACACGTGATAGTATCATTTTACCTTCCTGTTCCCTTAAGGACACAAACCATTGCTGCTGTATGTGACACGTGATAGTATCATTTTACCTTCCTGTTCCCTTAAGGACACAAACCACTGGTGCTGTATGTGACACGTGATAGTATCATTTTACCTAT